>NW_017306858.1:968321-1017391 GCF_000935625.1 Nanorana parkeri | reverse complement strand
AAAAACTTCTTTAAATAAAGAATTTGTAAAAAAAAAAAAATCATTGCTCTTTGCTTTATTTAACTAAATAAGTCAAATACATTTTTAATAAGATAAAGAACACAGTGTAGTAACACTTGTCCACTGATCATAATCAAAAGCAATTTTAGGAAAACTAATCTCTGAGCCTAGGTCAAACATGTTATTTTACAACATATTTATGTTGCCTCCATATGCAACAGCTACAGGCTTATGTTGAGGGACACTAGATGATGCTTTGCAATTTGTACTCTTTGTTTTAGTGTATAAAATCTCAATTGCAGTTTTTAGTTCTCTGTTCTTCCTGTCTCTGTAATGCCCCATGCACATGGGAATATAAATACATGCTCATTTCTAAATACACCTGAACTCATGTAATGCTTTGCTATGGCTGAATGCATATCTAGAAGTTTAGTAATGTCTAGGTGCATTTACACAAACAATTTTCTGTGTCCCGGGACCTTTCAGCCTGGTTTGATGTGGTTAAATGCATGTAAACACGCAGACTCAGCTAAACATGGTAAACTCCCAGCAATATCTAAACACAGGAAAAAGTCATCTGGGCAGTCTAAAATATTGATGGGTTCGATGTTCGAGCCGAACGTGAATTCGACTCGAACATCGCTAGTTTGTGAGTTCGCCAAACACATGAACTATCAGGGCGTACGTCAGGCTGTTCGCCCGCCGAGCGCCCCATAAGGCAATGCGTCTTCTGAAGTTATAATTGGCTAAAGCATTGCACCTGACCACAGGTCAGGTGCAAGACTTTGCCCAATCAGGGCACAGAGAACTGTGGGAGCCATGTTTGGGCAAAGTTATGATGACTCTGCCCAATCATGGCTCACCTGTCACAACTGTAAACAGCTAGCTGTCCAAAATCCATGTTGTGTTTTTTTTTCCAAATAAAGGATTTTTGATCTGGTGTTTTTATTTAATCGTTTATGTAACCATTTAGTGAATGGGTAGGGGTACAAGTACTCTGTACTCATTCACAAAGGCGGGGGGGGGGGCGCATCTGGGTGAATAAGCCCACTGTCCGCACCCCCCACAACCAACGCCCCAGGGCTTGTGGGGAAGAGGCCCTTGCCTCCATCGCCACGGGGAGAAGGTGCTTTCCCAGGGGCACCCTCGAAAAGCACCCTTCCAGCGCTGAGGGCATGTGACCTGGTATAGCGGGTGGGGGCGCGCTTGTCCCCCCATTTCCTGTCCTGCCAAACCGGTGCTTGGATCAAGGGTCTGGTATGGAATTTTAGGGGGACCACATGTCCCCCCCCATTTTTGGGGGTGGGGTTACTCCTTAAAATTTCTTCCAGACCATAAGGGCCTGGTATGACTTTAAGGGGGAACCCCACACACTTTTTTTAATGGGGTCCCGTCTAACATTCCTACCAGACCTAAAGGGTCTGGTATTGTTTGGGACGGGGAACCACACGCTTAAAAAAATGAATTGTCATTTTTTTTTTTTACAAATATCAGTTTTCCTGCAGCAAGGTCTATTTATCATACAGATGTGCCACTTTACAGACAGTTTAAGGGGACCCTCCAGATATTTAAAGGAATTTTTTATTTTTATTGTTACCCTTTAAGTGATGTTAAAATCACTGCTCCTTTAAAAACGGTAATTTTGAAAAGTTTTTTTTTTTTTTTATTCTTGTCCCCCAGGGCAGTACCCGAATCCCCATACCCTTTTTATGGCCAATGAATTGCATATAAGGCTTCAAAATGAGGACATTTAATTTTCAAAGTTCTACCCCCCCTAGACTTGCATTGTGTTCGAATTCGAACTTTTCCCATGTTCGAAAGTTCGAATTCAAACTGAACACAGGCTTGTTCGACCCATCACTAGTCTAAAAGTTGCTTATACTTCCAAGATAATTTCTTCTGTATTTCTTTTTGTGGTGTTGATGTATATTCCATATACTTGCGGTTCTTTCCCACAATATCACACTGAATGCTTCATGCGTCTCTTCAGCAAATTATTCATTCTAACAACTGACTATTTCTATTTTTAAAGACTTTCTCATGACAATTAATTATCCAAATGAAATAACCTTATCAACAAATTTGCATGAGCACACATATTCACAAATGCTGTAACCGAGACCAACCAATCAGCAATTAGATTTGTGCAATCATGTGGAATTGAAACACAGCAAACATATTGCATTTACCTAAAAATACTTTTAAAATACCGTACATGGAAGTGGAAGTTAAGGTAAAATGTTTTCATTTGTAAGCAAGGCTTACCACTAATTAATGTACCTTACATTTTTACATTATTACATTGCACCCAGAATTCCAGATACTAAAATCTAAAGTGATAGTTCTTATGTTTTCCTGAAAAAAATATTTTTCCATTATCATGTGGCTACATCATGTTTTCTCAGTGATCCCTCCTCTTATGTTTTTTTTAGTCATGTTTTGAAAGGAATAACCGACCAGCAGGATCATGTGATGTGATTATTATAGACAATTTGTATAATTTTACAATTATTACAATGTCACAATTATTATTTTATTTAAATAATGAAGATCTTTAATACATGGTCCAGAAATTCCAGTACTGAACTATGTTTTTATTTTTCCATCCACCTTAAAGCAAAGCTTTAACAGGAAAATAGAGGGGCTGTCATTATGAACTAAAAATATAGATTTGATAAACATTTGTACAACCGCTATGGGGGCTTACAAAATCAAGAACACAATCTTTTCATTCTACAGGCCCTGCGCTTTGTGGTGTGAACCGGCCCTCTCTCTTGGCTGTCTTTTCTCTCTCCTCGCTCTCTCCCCTGTTTCTATCTGCTGTCTCTTCTCTCTCTTTCTCTCTCTGCTGTCTCTTCTCTCACTTTCTTTGCTGTCTCTCTTCTCTCTCTCTGCTGTCTCCTCCTTTACTTTCTCTGCTGTCTCTCTCCTGTCTGTCTTTTCTTACCTCCTCTACAGCAGCTTCCCAGGTCTCCTCTCGTGCATCGGCGTCCTGTCCTCCCACGGTGCTCGTATGGCCAAATGTGGCCGACGTTACACATGGGGAAAGGTGTCCCGCCCCTTCCCGTCTGTGGCGTCTGACACATTCAGCCGACAGCCACACACGCACAGCGGGAGGACAGAACACAGGTCAGTGAGCCAATCGCGATCTGGCTTAGAGGGTATTTTACTAATTTTCAAAGCTGTAATAAAAGAAAGAAAATGAAAAATTGCAAAAATGGTTCAGTCACACGAGGTGAAAAATGAGAGGCAGGGCCTTTAGCAAAATGGTTAATAAGGTTTACCTAATCTTTAGTCAGTGGTTGTACATTGGTAAATATGGGTAACTGCACGTTCAATATTGCAGTTAATCTTATTAAAGCATGTAACCGGAGTCTTGTCAAACAAAAGGACAGAGCAACAAATATACAATACATTGAATATATATACACAAACATACAAATTCATAATTCCGGTCTTCTTAACCACTCTACAATGTACGCTATTTAATTTTTCAGAATGACCAAATCACCAAATAATATTTTGGTACAGGTTATTTAATTACTCTTTACACGATAAAATTATATTATTTTCAGTAAACTCTATAGAGTTGAGGCTAGAATTTATTTTTTACTTTCTAAATCCCAAAGATGAATTTTTCAAAATAGGCTAGTTGCATACACTCTCCAAACTTAAGTTATGTAACCTTTACATGCTGATCTCTGACTCATATTTTTCTTAGCCATAATTCTTCTCCATAATTTCACCCTCTTTTAAATCTGCCTTCTATTTTATTCTACTGAATTGTCCGCCTTGGCTTCCTGTCAAGCTGTTTATAAAATACAGCATTTCATTTAGAGCTTGAAGATTTTTCTTCTTACATATTGGCTCTCAAAGGCAAACCGGTACTCTGGACTTAGGATAGAGTGTATATGAAACAAAAACTTTGTTGCCTATAGCAATCAGCTTCTCCAGAAGACAGATTTTTTTTATGGACAGAGACAATTCTAAATTTCATTTTTCTTTAGTTATAAGGATCAAGGCTTTTGCAAACGTATCCCAATGGGTCATAGAAATGTGAAGAAACTAAAACTGAAAGAATTGTCCATAGCACATAAGTAAATGCTTTTTTTTTTTTTGTCCTGCTCTTGGAGGCTCTTGTTGTGTGTCCTGATGTCTTACCTGCACTTAGTTCAATCAGTAATAAAGGGAACAGAGACAAACCGGAGATTTTTGTGAGTCTCACTAGACCCTTTGGGAGTGTATGCCATACATAGTGTGGACAGGCAGGGGATCTAGTGCTAGATGCAAGCTGACAGAACGGGGGCAAAAGACATGCCTGATGCTGAAGGAAAGCATCAGACCTGCCAACATTGTAAAAGAGACATATTGCTAGTCAGCCAGGAAATCTCTACCAAACTTTTTCCACATTGTCACAAAAGGGCCACAAGCCACTTTTCCCTTCTTATCTTATAAAATATGTTTGGCATTTGAAGCCATAATCTGCAAAAGATAATACTTACAGAAAATATACTTTTTAGCTGAACTGAAGAAAAAGAAAAACTGAAGAAAAAGAAGAGTTTTCTAAAATGAATATGTAGATATTTACAGGGACAATAAAGATCTGGGGGGATAAAACTTCAACTTACTGTTGAGACTGCTTCCTAATATCGAATAAAGGTTAGATGCCAATATGTACATAGTGACAGGATGCTTCAGGGCATCAGTATTATCAATCTGTTGTCAGGTAGCGACAATGAGTCATTTAAAAGTGCACCTGTCACGACATGCACTAGAAGGGGTCTGATTTAGTATAAATATGTCTGCTGAGAATCAGTCTCACTGCTGTAGCGTTCCTCTGCCTATTCCCATTGAACTGTTTGGGGTTTTTTTTTTGTTTTTTTGTTTAGGCAGATGGAGAAAGGACAAATGTCTTTTTGTGTAAATTCATTAAATCTCAAAAGTGATCCTTTTCTATGTAGATTTATGTCACTGCATGTTCACCAAACACATTCCTGCTACTTATAACCAACTGAATGTAAAACCAGCAAATGTGCAGCAGATCCATTGATTTAGAAGATTCCTAAATATTTCTAATGGCCAACTATCCAACGAGAAAATTAGAATTCAACTGCAATGGTGGCAAACACAAACCAGCAATTCCCCTTAGATTCTTCATTAGCAGATAAGCACCAAATAGTTGAACATATTACATCCTTTATAAATAGTCCCTCAAAAAGAAATCTCTGGTACTTAGCTCTATTTGCACTCATCATCATTTCCACAATCACCGTACTTTAAAGCTGAACTCCAGGTAGATATAAAAGATACCTTTTAAATGCAACTGCAAATATCGGTTTAAATCATGAAATGTATTTATAAATGGAACTAGCCTACGTACCCAATTATGACTTTAGTGGCCTCATAAATTTGCATCTACAGCAGCAGTTAAACTGTGAGAGGGATAGGTAGCAGTAGGGGCCAATTAGGTGTGCTGCATGCTGAAAAGGAACATGCTGAGGAAATGTTGCAGGCTGGGAGAAATAAGTCAATCTAGCTATTGCACTAAGCTGCAGTCAGGAAAGGTGAGGTCACCAGCCTGGCTTTCCTATTGGGCCGGGATGTGTGCATCTTAAGACTGGGTCGGCGGACATGCAAATCCTTTGGTAAAACAACTCTCATATATGTATTCTGATGGTGCATTGAGCCGTTTGCCTGGAGTTCAGCTTTAAAATTCTCACTATGTGATCCTTTTAGGTTTGTACTTGCATTTTGGTGGGCATACCATTCATTTTAAATGAGCTCCTAGCACATGTCAATACATCACAATGCGTAGATATGAATACGCGTGATGTGGCGTCAGTCAAGTCAGGTACATTTTTGGTCTGTGGACATGCTTTAAGTGTTCATAGAAAATGAATGTGCCCATGCAATGCGTCATACGTCAATGCAACAACATGAATCAAAACAGCAAACTGCGTGAATGGGCTGTAAAAGCTTTAGTAGAAAAAAACATTGCTTAGAGAACCTGCCTGCCGAAAAATTATAACAAGAAAAGCAATCATATTTGGCTCAAACTAAATAGTGTTTATTCTGCATTTGTGTTTACGCTGTATTCATCACAAAGTAATCTGAATTTACATGCCATTTTGATTCGACATTATTTTATAGTCTACTTTCTTATAATATCATAAGATCACATTATAATATATACACAATGTGAAAAAAGTCTGTATGCAATGTTTGCCACAACTAAAACCAGTGTATTCATAAATAAAGGAACATTTAAGTGACACTTTCCTATACACTTGGTAATGGGACTGAAATATTCTGTTGCCAAAACGAATTTCTAATGCAAATATGAAAGCAGTGATGCTGTTTATTATTGTCAAGAGCAGATTACAATTGGCACTAGAAGAGCATTTGCTAGGAACATGATTGATGAGGACACCGGGTGGTCTCACCAGGAAAGGCCTCTGACAGAACTCTTTTTTTATAAGATGAAATGGTTTTCTCCTGTTATGATGTCCTACAACCAGCAGGAGGGCAGCAGAGCCGGGATATCATCAGATTTTTGACTACTTATGCCTGCAAAATTTTAAAGCAAAACAAATATTCTATCATTTGCTTTTGCTGCATAACTGAGTAAATGGTTTGTACCATACATCTTCCTGCTCTTGTTTGAAAACAAGAAAGTATTTATTTTTGTAAGAAATGTGTAAGGGTTTTTTTTAACTTCGATTTGCAATGTAACTATAGAAGCATATTTGACTCCACTAATTTTGGAGGGGAGATTTTTGGCCAATGAATTTTGTTACCACTTTTTCTTCACCAATGAAAGAATGATCTTCTAAAATGAAAGGGCATTTTTTATATTTAAAACTGATATATAAATAAAATTGCACAACACCCATTTTCTTTCTCTTTGAAAAATATTAAAACTTTCCTTTCCACTTCACAATTTTAAATCCTAAAAAGCTTAAAGTAGCACTAAACTCAGGAGTTAAATCTTTCAAAAACATTCAAGAACCTTAACTATAAAACATTTTTTTATCTTATTTGTGTCACTCGTCTGTAGATCCTCAAATCATCTCTGAATTCATGCTGACACTATCCTACCTGGAGGGTGGCTACTTTTGCTCCTCATGGTCTCTGTGTGTGTTGTTAAGTAGCCACCGATCCATGCTCACTCCCATGAAGAACTACAATCTCATGATTAGTTTACTAATTTGTTTTTGAGATTGTAGTCCATCACAGAAGTGAGCTTGGAGCGGTGGCTACTTTACAACACGCACATGGACCACGGGGAACAAAAGTAGCCAACCTCCAGAAAGAAGGACAGTATCAGCATGAATTCAGAGATGATTTGAGGATCGACAGCCGAGTGATACACAAAGAAGATACATTTTTGTTAATAGTTGAGGTACTTGAATGCATTTTTAAGATTCAACTCCTGAGTTCAGTGTCACTTTAACTTTAACAACAACAACAACAATAGTATTGTCATTTGCAAGCAGAATCTTCAAAACATGGATTCATCAGTCTGCTGCTTCTTCTCGCATTGTCCACACATAGCAAATGTTGTCCAATCCAGCAGGAATTGGCCTTAATTCAATCTGTTGGTTGCCCTATGCCCCTAAAAGAAGTTGATGATTAGATCCATTTTTATTGAAGAGATATGCGGCCGAACAGTGCTTGCAGCCAATCAGCTGTAAGCACTGTTTGGATATTCTGATAGCAGCCAGCGTCACTGTCACAATACAAGGAACACAGCAGGAATTTTTTTTCATCCACACGAACTGTGTGGATGGAGAATCTGTCATAATCTTTTCCCTCAGCCTGCGAGGCTCAATGAAAACAATATGACCATGTGTAACCAGCTTTAGAGTTAATATGTTAATCATAGAAAGATGTACAAGTGTTAAGGTTGATTGGAAAAAAAAAGACATAAAATAAAAAATTAATCAAAAACTCTGGTCAGAGGGGATTCTCTGTTAAAACCAAAGTAAGTATGCCAAAGAGGGATTCTATGTGGAAGATGTTATAATGCAGTGCTATTTTTATATCATCTCTATGTACCAAAGCAGCTGCAATTACTTAGTAGCTGATTCCTGGTAGTAAAAGGTTTTTAGTGCTATCAATAGCTTGCAAAGAAGGCTTTTGCGACCAGAGGGGCTCCCAAAACACAGCTGCTGCAGCTGGGTGTGTCATAGTGTTTAATAAATGAAGCGTTGGCATCTCTAAAGTTATTTAAATCCATTTGTCACCTGCAGCTTGTTTATATGGAGCTTTCTTCTTTCCCATGGCAGGCTTTTTAGTTAAATGCAAAAATAAAAAAAATTATACTAAAGTCATCCCTCACTGAGATTCTTCTTGGCGGGGGCGGGGGGAACCAGGTTTAATTCTGTAACTGAAAACTGAAAAATGGAGCAATGTAACCCTGTGATGCGACTGATGATTTTCAGAATGCGTCAACAGAAATGCAGAACAGTCCATGTTCATGTATAAGAGCATTATGGAGAAAGTCACAGGCTCCGGGGAGGATGTTGTCATTTTGCTTATGTAATGAGGTGGTGCAACACAGCGATAGTCCAATACCTTATTGCAGAGAACAGGGAACACTGTATTCATAACAATAGTATGAAGAGGAGTTAATAATGCGCATTTTCCAGAAGCGCCTTTGTGAGGTGAGGTACTGATGTTGGACAAGAAGGCCTGGCTAGTAGTGTCCGCTCTAATTCATCCCAAAGGTGTTCTATCGGTTTGAGGTCAGGACTCTGTGCAGGCCAGTCAAGTGCCCGCACCCCGAACCTGCTCATCCATATCTTAATGGACCTTGCTATGTGCACTGGTGCGAAGTCATGTTGGAACAGAAAGGGGCCATCCCCTAACTGTTCCCACAAAGTTGGGAGCATGAAATTGTCCAAAATTTCTTGGTATGCTGATGACTTAAGAGTTCCCTTCACTGGAACTAAGGGGCCAAGCCCAACCCCTGAAAAATCAACCCCACACCATAATCCCCCCTCCACCAAACTTTACACTTGGTACAATGCAGTCAGGCAAGTACTGTTTTTCTGGCAACCGCAAAACCCAGATATGTCCATCGGATTGCCAGACTTCTCTGTCTGGCAATCCGAAGATTTCCTTACTCCAGAGAACATGTCTCCACTTCTCTAGAGTCCAGTGGCGGCGTGCTTTACACCACTCCATCCGACGCTTTGCAATGCACTTGGTGATATAAGGCTTGGATGTAGCTGCTCGGCCATGGAAACCCATTCCATGAAGCTCTCTACGCACTGTTGTGCCAATCTGAAGGCCACCGGAAGTTTGGAAGTCTGTAGCTATTGACTCTGCAGACAGTTGGGGACTTCTGCACACTGTGTGCTTCAGCATGCGCTGACCCCACTCTGTCATTATATGTGGCCTATGACTTTGTGGCTGAGTTGCTGTTGTTCCCAGTTGCTTCCACTTTGTTACAATACCACTAACAGGTGACCGTGGAATATTTAGTAGCAAGGAAATTTCATTGATGGACTTATTGCACAGGTGGCAACCTATCAGGGTACCATTTTGGATAAATGGAAAGAACACTGTCTACAATACGGATTAACAACTATGAAACTGATAATAGAAGAAGAGAAGATCCAAATGCAAGACCTCGAGACACAGATAGAAGAAAGTGCAAGAGCCCTGGAACATCTAAAAGAAAATGAAACATTCAAAAAGCTAAATGACATGTTACGGAAAGAAGTGGAAAAAATACAGAGAAATTTAAGACAATCTAAACAAGCAAAATTCCAAAGAGATGTAGCAGACTGGGAGAGGGGTGATCCGTTTGACCTCACCCAAAACAGAGGAAGAAGTAACCAAAGAAGAAGACCACGGAGCAGTAGAAGTAGAGATAGAGAAACAAGGGGTTTCTCCACAAGTGAGAGTGAAAGTGATCTACCAATCAAATCGGTCAGTTTTTTAGAAATGAGAGAAGATGGACCACATACCAAAATCAAAAACACAGGAAAAATAGACGACCCAGAAAGAGAAGACATAATACATCAAGGCAGAGGCACCCAAAACAAAACCATAATGAAGACAAGAAGTCGCCGATATTAACCCCATGCCACCCGCAGGGAAATGAAGAAACAAAATTTTGTATAAATCTAACCGAATTTCCCCTGAATCAACATCACATTAACCTCCTGAAAAGAGGATTATCCTTCGCACCCTTGGATGGCATGGACGAGTTCATCATTTTCAAAGATCTAAATCTCTTCCTAAGAAACGTCTACCTACGGTACATCCATGAAAACAAACCAAACTCCTCAAAATGGAACACTAAGACCAAACAAGAAATTAACGAAATAGATGTCCAAGCCCTAAAAGACCTAGAGGCACTATTAGAAGAAAATTTGGAAACCACCAATCAAGAAGAGGAGGAACAGAACGACAAACGAATAACCCCCTTCAAAAAAAGATCTAAAACAATGCCCAATATATCCAATAATAAACATCTAGCACTCTTCAAAGAACTAGTGCACAATGAGATAAAACAGATTGATTGGTCAATAAGGAGCAAAGATAATCTAACAAAAGCAGAAAGACAAGCCCTGAAGGAACTTAAAACAGCACCAGGAATAGTGATCAAAAGCAGTGATAAAGGAGGCAATGTGGTCCTACTCCCAGAAACGATGTATACAACAGAAGTTAAACGACTCCTGAATGATACACATACATATGCCAAACTAAGAGACTCCCCCTTCAAAAAACTCAGCATGGATTTCAACTTCAAAATCAATCTAGCATTTGAGGCAGCCCTTCTAACCATGAAAGAAGTACGCTTCCTACACATAGAACGATTCAACACTCCCACATTCTACATAATTCCCAAAATCCATAAGAATCCCAACAATCCACCAGGGAGACCAATCGTCTCAGCCATGGGGGGACCCCTAGAAAATCTGGGGAAATACCTGGACTCCCTGCTAAAGGACATGGTACTTCAGCTACCATCATGTATCCGAGACACGAAAGATGTCCTGAAAAGGCTATCAGAACTAACAATGAGGGAAGACAATCTACTGGTGGGAATTGACGTGGAATCTCTGTATACCTCAATACCACACAAATGGGGCCTAAAAGCTGTGGATTTCTTCTTGCAACAATCCTACCCAGAAATGGCACGACAGAACGAGTTCCTGTTGGAACTGTTGGAATTCGCCCTGGAAAATAACTTCTTTGAATTTTCAAACATCTTCTATAAACAAATAAGAGGCACAGCCATGGGAGCCCCATGGGCACCATCATATGCTTGCCTGCATTTGGGCCTCTGGGAACTAGAGGAGGTATACCAACATCCACTTTATGTGGAACATGCAACAATGTGGCTCAGATATATTGATGATGTGATACTACTGTGGAGGGGAGGTGAGAACCTCCTGGAGGTGTTCCTGGCAGAACTCAACAAGAACGAAAGAAATCTAAAATTCACCCATACCTTCAGCAACAAACAACTCTCTTTTCTCGACCTATCTATTGAGATAGAGGATGGCCAAATAGTCACCAAGACATTTCGCAAAATAACAGCAGCAAATACCCTATTACACGCTTCAAGTCACCATCCACCACCGTTAATACGAGGGATCCCAACGGGTCAATTTTTAAGGATCAAAAGGAACTGTTCTAAAGCAATAGATTATTCCAACGAATCTAAAGCCCTGTACGAAAGATTTAGGGAACGAGGGTACCCACACAGAACCCTTAGAAAAAGCAAAACTAAAATAAAGGAAAAAACAAGAACAGAACTACTAAAAGATAAACCAAGAGAAGACAAAGTAAATAAAAATTACACAAGAATGATAACAAAATATGGCTCAAGTTGGGAAAAACTAAGATCTGTCATGACAAAACATTGGCATATCCTCGAACTCTGCCCGACTTTACCAAAAATAGTAGGTCCAAGACCACTCCTGACAGCACGGAGAGCAACAAACTTGAAAGACACTCTGGTGAGTTTAGAATTTAAACCAAAACGGCTAAATGAAAACTCCAACAAATCAAAAGGTATGTTCCCCAGTGGCAGATGTAAGATCTGCCCGTTGGTGGAAAAAACACACACCTTTAAAAATACAGAAGGCACTAAAATTTACCACATAAATCATTTTATTTACTGTGAAACCACCAGAGTGATATACCAACTAGAATGCCCCTGCCAAAAATATTACATCGGGAAAACAAAAAGACAACTGAAGGTCAGAGTTGGGGAACATCTAAACAACATAAAGAAAAAAGAGAAAGACAGCCCATTGTCCCATTTGACAGTCTCAGCTATCAAATGCTGCATATTGCATTCATATATATCAAATGCTTCTATGCTTACAGTACAGAGGCTGTAGATTAGTGGTTAAAGCACAGGCTTGCCATAGCTAAGGTTGCAGGTTCGATTCCAGGACAAGTCAAGTAATATTTAATTTTTTTTTCCATAAACGAATTTCGTCCGAAACTAATTTAATTTCGGACCCGAAACTAAACTAAACAAATTTTTTTTGTTTTGTTTCAAAACTAAACTAAACGAATTTTTTTTTTCAAAACTAAACTAAACTAAACGAATTTTTCGTTGGTGCACATGTCTATTGGCTATGCACTTTGCGGAAATTCGCAACAGCCAGACAAAAGGTCTGAAAGTAAAGGCCATTTATGCACTCAAATTACCCCAAAGGAGGGGAGATTTTGACACAATATTACTGCAAAAAAAAAAATGTGGGTGTACAGATTAAACACCCTGATTCCGATGGGCCTAAATAATGAATTTAATTTAAACGTGTTCCTGTAAACTAAATCGCTCTTAGACGACAAGTTCCCTCCGATTCCATCATGAAAATAAAAACCACATAAATATAAGTAATGCCAACCGTTTTCTGTTTTCATCCTCCTTTTATTCATCATTATATGGGACCTAGTCCCCTTTTTGATAACCATTCTTTCCATTTCCGTTTTTTTTTAAAAACCAACGGTTTCTCTGGGTTGCTAAAGGGTTAATTCCGACGCAACAAGGAAACTAAACATAACGATGTCAGCAGACAAGATTAATCCACGAGCGACAGGTGAGAACGGCATATATAATTGCCTCTCACCTGAAGAGCAGTACGTCCTGACGAAGCCCCAAGAGGAGGGGCGAAACGCGTAGATGCCGCTTTCAGAGATTAGGTGGAGGACCCAGAGACTGCCGGCTGTACAGCCCTAACATTTTTGGATCAAAAGTAACGAGGGGATTAAGTCAAAAACAATAGTGCCTGCCTGGATCACCAAACATCCGGATGCCACATCAATGAAGGGGGAATCAAAAGGACACACAGCGACCAATAAGCCATAAACAGCTCCACGCAGAGGAAACCCGTGAATGGGAAATCGAAGGACTGACCGAGAGGTCATGTGAGTAGATCTGCTGTTCGGCTCCAAAATACAAACTAGCAAAAAAGCTTAAATTATAAGTCACTGCCACATATGAATGATCCCCCGATGCAAAAGGTCTTGAGTAATGGAGTATCAGTGATCAGGAAAAACAAAGCACATTAGAGCACATACTAAATCCCACTAAACATCAAGCTATAATCACAACAAGTGTCCCAGTTTTAATTGAAAGTATCCCCAAATGAAAATACGAAAACTGCCAAGGAAACCATCACAGATCAACTCACTGTCGATCTTAGACAATTCTGTGGTATGGTTTTGCAAAGAAATTGTAACACACAGGATTAACCATTTTAATTGAAAGTATCCCCAAATGAAAATACGAAAACTGCCAAGGAAACCATCACAGATCAACTCACTGTCGATCTTAGACAATTCTGTGGTATGGTTTTGCAAAGAAATTGTAACACACAGGATTAACCAGGAACAAAAGGGGTCAACTAAACTGGAGATAGCTTAAAGATATGCTGATATATCCCATTCATAGTTACTAAACAGGATCAAATAAGATACATACTAGTATCAAAAATAATCCACAGACTTTAGAAATAAAGGAGATACATGTACGGCCAATCAAGGGTACATCTATCCACCTCACCACCGATCAAAGTCAGTCCGACCAGACATCGTTTTTTAACCATTTGACAGGAAACTGTCAGCCGTGTGTTCAGTAATGTTTTTTGCATGTCTTCGATTAGAAATAAATAGATTTTTTTCTTTAAAAAAAAAAACCTCGACATTGTGGTTTGTCCCAGCCGATGAGTAAACCCTTGAGCTGCCTTCATCTGTAAGACAGTTCGCACACTCCTTGTTCTACTATCAGGGTACCACGCTTGAATTCACTGAGCTCCTGAGAGCGGCCCATGCTTTCACAAATGTTTGTAGAAGCAGTCTGCATGCTTGATTTTATACACCTGTGGCCATGGAGGTGTTTGGAACACCTGAATCCAATACTTTTGGCAATAAAGTGTGTATGTATGTATGTATGTGTATGTATATGTATATATATTTGTGTATATATATTTTATATACGGTAACTGATCAGTAGCGTCCAAAAGCTGAACTATACAATGTAATAATATGTAAACACATTCAGACTATTAAGTATGAAGAATAAACAGTGAATTTGTTATACTGTTTCTGCCTGTCCATCGAAAATAAATGTAGTAAAGAGACATATTTACACACAGAGATATATATGATGTATAAATATTTATATAGAGTAGCTGTCTGTTGATGCTTAGCTGTAGTCTCTTGTCTATTCCATTGTTATTTCTATCCTCCCCATGGGTATACGCTGTATGTAGTGTATACCATAAATGTGCTCTCTGATTTACAACACAAGGTAAAAAAAGAAACAATCTCATCGGTCACTATTGGGCAATATAGTTATTTCAGGCACTTTGATAAATGAGAATGAGAGCTTGATTTACTTAAATGAGAAGTGAGCATCAGGGTTTGATTTACTTAAATATGAAGTAATGGGAAGTGTTGGCTTCAAATATGGAACCGCGTTCAGCAGGGGTTTTTCTTTTTTCATATCCTCCAAACAGATTTGAAGTTAACACAGGTTGATTTAGATTTTAATAGCTAAGTACTAGGTTGAAATACATTTTACTTAAATATAACATACAGTAACTCACCAGCAGACCAAAATCCTCATTATGAAAATGTCTTCATTGACGTTGGTCAATCATGAAATCACAGGGAATAAGTGACATTTCGGGACCATGTAGGTTCCCTTCATCAGACACAGGGACTCTCTATGGACTCTAAAGAAGATGCAACACACTGATTAGGACATTAATCTACTCTCATCTTCTGTAATCATGTTCAAATTACTGACTGACACCGCTGTGCAAAGCTACGTAACCTTAAATTGCTGAGTGCTGTCTTTCCCAGAGTTCTGCTGTAAAGGTGTGGGAGGGGATTTCAGGAAGCTGAATATCAAGGCAGATTCAGGTATTCATGCTAGTCTGTAAATATGCATCTTTTTTTTTGCACAGATCAAAAACCTGGATAAATGTTGTTTTTTTTATAACTGCCCAGACCCCAGTTTGCACTAACATACATTAGTAAATCAACCACTTAATGGAAACTGAAGGGAGAGACTCTCTATGATTGCTGATCACTTGCATTAGACCGTTACTCTATTTTAAAAAAATGCCAAATGAAATTGTTAGCTGCCTTTTAAGAAAGGAAACATTTGTGCCAGTGTCCCCTTACAATCTATTATGGCTCATTTCAGCCAAAATACACAGTTCACTTGCGTACTGTGTGGGTAGCGAATGAGTAATAACAATCAATTTGAGTTAATGAAAATGTGTAGTTTTCAGATAATCATTGGAAAGCTGTATATCTAGACTCAACCTATAATAGCAGCTCGCCATCTCTGCCTTTCAAAGTTCATCTATTATTCTTCCTCCCAGTGGTGTAGCAACAGAGGCAGCAATTGTAGCAACTGCTGTTTGGGCTTTGGATGGTCTAGCTCTGACACTTATTCAACAATGCATGTTTTTTTTATCCCTTATTGCACCAGTGGAAGCCACATTATAGTGTTCTTATCACTATGAGGAGGCCTTTCAGAACTACCAGTTTGTTTTGTGTGTCACATAACTGTGACTAATAAAAAGAAAGAATCAAGGGGGCTCAGGTTTACCTTTTACACGAGGATGCAGAAGTGTAGAGATATATCAGGCTACTCTTTTGCACAGACAGTCAAAAAACCCCAATATCAGTGAAAGGACCCAATGCAACATTATTTTCTTTATATTGACTCAAGTCATAATCTGGAACAGAGCAAAAATTGAGAAGAGTAGCTCCAAACATAAAGGAGCAGCCCACCCAAAAGGCATATCTTAGTCATACATGGAGCCTGGTAAGCAATTCAATTCTTATGTCTCTTGGATACTCCAGGTTTGCAGGTTTATAGTGTTGCCATCCATCTATATATGTTCCAGTACTTCCTGTTGCATTTCCCATAATACTACACAAATCCTTCAGATGGAGCAGGACACCTCACAATTGCCACAGACCCAAATGGGCAGACCCAGGCATTAAAGCATGGAGATCTCATAGAGTCCGAGAGATTCGTAGTGAATCGGACTGGCCCCTACAAGCAATCTGACAGGAGCTCAGCCGCCAGATTTAGAGTATGAGTCTGTGTAAAGGGGCCCACTGCCAGTGACATATGACATACCTCATTGGCAGCAAAAGAATTAAGCAAGGGATGTGGTGCCTGGATTACCCAAGAATCCATAATGATATTATAGATCCCTGGTGATCTGGTGTGATTAGTAAGGTCTGCAGACATTACTAATCACTCCGTTTCCGACCCGGAGCTCAGTGAAGAGCTCCGGCCAAAAGGAAGGGAGACAGACCAGCAGAAGCAGCTGCTCCCACGAGTCAGGTACGCGATCTGCGACCGCAAGCCTGACAGGAATTTCCACTCGCCTGCACTGCATTTCCACTCGCCAAATGCGAGCAGGCGAGTACAAATTTTGAGCCTTTTTATATGGTATATGCCAGCGCGACAGCCTGTGTGAGAACTTAGTAGCCAGGCTTACATCTAAGGAGAACACACAAAAGAGGCACCACTACCCCACGGCTAAGGGAAGGAATGAGCCGAGTGCTTGCCGCTGAGAGCATGTCCTCGCTCCAATATGAGGCCATGCGAACAGAAGAAAAGCTGGCTGCACTCCAGGTTCCGCTGGAGTAGTTTATTGAAGCTTGTACTACATCACCGATGTCATGCCCAAGGTCCGCTCCCTCTGATGCGTTTCACTTAATCCTTGGCTTTGTTGTAGAGATACGACTAAACCAGTGATTAGGTGAAAAGTGCCAGAGGGGTCGGAACTTTGGCAGGACACCAGTGATGTGGTACAAGCTTCATTAAACGATTCCAGCGGAACCCGGTGTGCGGCTGGCTTTTCTTCTGTTTGTACAGGATTGCATCTACTTTAAAGGAGAATTATGAGGCAAGTGATTTTCATTCAGCCTCATAATCTGAGCCGACCTGTGACAATGAAACTGTCACAGGTCTGCTCAGTAGATCGGGAAGTGAGCGAACACATACCGTCACTCGCTCACTTCTCGATCTATCCCTGCAGAGAGCCGTGACTGTCACTCACGGCTCCCTGCAGAGATTCCCCCGCTCCCCTATCCGACCCTCCAGCTCTGACTGGCGAAACGGACAAGGGAGAGGGCTGGCATAGCTGGCTCTGCCTCTGGATAGGCAGAGCTTGCTATCAATCCCGCAGCTGGGTGGATCCAGACAGTGTTGTCGGGATCCGTCCCGGCAGCGGCGTATCAGTATACCGCGAGCTGAGCTTTGGGTCACGGGAGAACGCTAGTTTGTGTTTGACCCTTCGGAGAACCCTTAGTTTGACCCTTAGGAGAACTTTGGGGAAAAGCCCTGAGCCAATAGTTCTCCTTTAAATTTCTCTAGTGTGGTGTCTCAGTTTGGGTGCTCCCACAGATCATAAAAAAGTGTTGGTGGCTAACTGGAGTATAGATGTCTCCAATTCTGGAATGGAGACAGCTCTCTAGAGGCCAGATGAAACTCCAGTTATTTTTGTCAGTCACAAAAATCATGTGTTTGTGGCCGCTTGACTCAGGAAGGCCGCTTAATTCAGTTAAGCGGCTTCTGGGTTATGGCAATTTGACTTGCAATGGCTTTACTTGGGATACAATCAACACTTTCTAAATTATCCCATATCTTGTAGTTTGTTCCAAATATATTTCCTTTATTAAAAATGTTCACATTTGCATTATCACCAGCAAAAGTGTAGTATTTATGGCATGTCTGTCACATACGTTTCATTTGGTTTATTTACAAAGACTATTTGATTCCTGGTGGTGCTTCTAATCCAAGTTTTACTATGAAAATGGGAAGTAGAAGGTTAAATATGAAAGCCACTGTTACTGGTTTAGCTTTCAAATATACAAGCTCTGGTAATATCATCTGATCCTTGTTTCACTACTTAGCATGTCACTGACCTGGGTCAACCTTGGGAGATAGGCATGCAGATTCAAAAGACTTTATTGGCTGCATGTTTGTGCTGAGTCAGTCTCTCATTAGGTAGAGCAGCCCAGGTCAGTGGTAGTTCCCATATTTCTATTTTCACAGGCTCACATTTAGAATAGGGAACATTAGAGTGTAATATTCCCCATTATAATCCACTTTTCTAATTACATAAAATAGCAGTACATAACAGAGAAATAGATTATAATAGGGAACATTGGAGTGTAATATTCCCCATTATAATCCACTTTTCTAATTACATAAAATAGCAGTACATAACAGAGAAATTGATTATAATAGGGAACATTAGAGTGTAATATTCCCCATTTATAATCCAGTCGGACCCCACTGGGCCCCCCCAGAGCCTCAGGCCCCGGTGCGGCACGGCACCGCCCGCACCGGCTTTAGTTCCGCCACTGCTCACAGGTAAAATACAGGTTCACTTTAGAATAAAATCTCCAAGTCCCCTATTCTAAGCTATACCCTTCTCCCGGGTTCCAATTTATTTCTCGCTGACAACAGCCTCTTAGGACGCAAAAAAACAAGTAACCACGGAAGTCCATAAAAGTTTAGCCATGCTGTTCCACACTGGCTTTTATTAGGTGTTTTTTGCTTTATTGTATCATGTGGAAAACTGCTTTAAGAAACTTGTTAAGCAGTACATTTATCTTACTTACAGATGATTTTTGGTAAGGAATGCATATTATGTTGTTTTTTAAGTCACACACTTTACACCACCGTAAAGGAGAGCATACTGTAATAAATTACTGAACACGATTGAAGACAGGGAAACATCTGCAGCACGCACATAGCTTGATTGTAAGAAAAACATTTTGACATTAACTGAGTATTATGGATGAGATTTCATATGGTATTATAGACTGAGCACAAGAACAGAGTCACACAGAGCAAGCAGCATGTACTGGTACATTCTCCTATGTAAAAATATCGGAAATAAAGTAATTGTCAATGACATATAAATCAAAATGTCACCATTTCAAATAAAATGTAACTTTTGCGGGATGCATATGTAAGTAAAACAGTATCAAACTGTGAAAATGTGTTTAAAATGATGTTTTCTCAGGGTGAAACTAAATATGCACTGAGCCTCCTATAAAACTCGACATCATTAAAAACCCACAAGTAATATTTAAAATATTTCAGTCATGTAAGGATACCAAAAGTTATTGTGGCTAGATGATGACTAAGCCACATAAATATATAGACAGTCATTATATGACAGCCTTCTCCTCACCAGCGAGTACTTTGCAGTTGAGATTATGGCCCACACAGATACTGAAGTATGATGTTGATCTTATTAAAGTGTATGCAAACCAGGGTTAGGCAAACTTAGGCTCTTCGACTGTGGTGAAATTACAAATCCCATCTGTCTCTGGGAGTCATGTCTGTGCCTGTGAGACTCTTGCAATGCCTCATGGGATTTGTAGTTTTGGGCGTGTCTCCACCCTGCAGACACGCCCTCTTAGGAATTAATCGCCACTCCTCTTTCAGGTTGAATGAGGCCCAACGCCTAGTGGCATTAAACCCACTTCCATTACGCCCAGGGTGTTAAAGCCCGCCCCCTGCCCTAGACTTAGATGAGCATAACAATAGTGAAAATAAATAGTGAAATTCCCAAACACAGCTTTTACATAATTTGCACAGCTCCAGATACCCCTCTTTAAATATAACCATAATAGTTTTTTCATTTAAAGTATATCACATAAGTTTTTATGCATTTTTTTAACGTAAAGTAGCACAAGGTTAAAGCTCAAATTTAATATCTGTGTTTTATTAAGGAGAGGGTTTTTTTTAGTTTTCTCTTTCAAAACTGCTATGCTAGGCACACAGGGAAAAAAACAATCTGACCGGTTGTCCTAAATTATGAATTTACCATGATATTTACATCTTGCATAGCATGCAGGTGCTAAATTGTCTGTCAGTATTTATTCATGCAAGCCAAACTCACAATCTGCCTTGGTGCCTAAGGTGTGTGTCACAATTCACAGCATTTGAGCCCACAAGCGAGCAGGTGGCACAGGATCCCCCAGGGCATGGGGCTCAGTGGCCAGCTACTGTTCCGCCAGGCTATGTGCCTCTTTTTCAAGTCCGAGAAGAAGTGTCAAAAGACAAAAGACTTTTGACACTTCTTCTCGGGCTTTTGTCCAAAGACAAAAGACTTTTGACACTTCTTCTCGGGCTTGAAAAAGAGGCACATAGCCTCGAAACGCGTAGCCGACTTCCCAGACTGACCTCCCCACCATCAAGGGAGACTGACTCCCCGGTCCAACAACTATTTACACCCATTGGTTGCCGACAGCTCTCCACTTCTGTGGAGCGGTATCTCCGTTTGTGCTGACGGGTCCCAGCCTGGCCAGCTGAGTACCCACGGCTCCCGAAACAACATCCCCAGTGCACAACTTGTTCGTACACATGGCTGCATGACACAGGAGCTTCTCGTGACCTAAGCTGTCAGTACCATCCATTGGTCCATCTAACAGTGAGTCCTTTTCAGATACTTTTATCGTGTAAAACACTGCTATTCATTCATGAATATACACAATAAGGATCATAAATCTTTGGGTTGTAGCGCTCCTTTTTTGTCTTTTTCTCCATTTTTATCCATATACAGGGTTCCTCTACCTGGTTTAGAAGCTTGCTCACCCTATAACTGCCAACAGTCACCACCAAGGTAGTGCGCTGGCCATTTTTTCTGTTTGGACTTAGCTGCGTGCTGACCCCAGGTCGCCACCCCCACCTGGATGGGAGCTCAAAAACAGAGTGTTGCTCAAGCAACCCATAGCTGGTCTGAGCGGGATTTAAATAGGGAGAGAGGTAGGAGGCAAGAGAGGAAGTAGCAGGAAGCAAGGTATGTTAACCGTCAGGTGAAGTGGGCAACACTCATGCAGCAAGTGCAGAGCACAGGCTTGTAGTACCACAGGTGCCAGCAGACCCACATCAGCAAAAAGGTAAAAACAAATGCAAACCTGTGAAGCACAGATCAGCTCTGCAGCTGATCAGAGACAGTGTGCCTATTACCTTTCCAGTGGTCACCCAGATCTTTGAAAGATACGTGCACTTTTAGTGAACTTTACTTCCCCATCAACCTCTACTAGATCTTCACTGTTACCAAAATCTGCCCAAAATCTTCACAACAAAGTATGCTAAATGTGGTCTCTGCCCATTTCGGTTCAGTGCCTGTCAGGCTCTAAATGGGCATTGTACTTAATGGAGGCTACAGTGCACATGCATGTGCATCACTATGAAGATTACTGCATACACACAGCCTGAAATGTTATCTTCCTTAACCATGGGTATCTGTTTCTCACGTGATACACCCAACAGTTTCATGCCAATTCGGGTTATCTAAAAAAGAAAGACTTAACTTGCTCAGTAGGTCAAGAGCTATGTTGCTGCAGTGAGTTTTTATTAAGCACAGCTTCCATAAAATTATGCCCTGGATGTTGAAAGCTATAGCAAAAAGCTAGTGTAATGCAATATCCTTAAGTACATACTTTTGGTCCTGTGTCATCATTGACTGATTTTGTGTTCTCTTAAAATATAAAGGTACTTAATGAGCCGGTCACACAGACTCCATATATTATGAATGATTTATCGTTATTATGGACCTGGTTCTATTCTGAGGAAACCATTACCACTGCTCTTCTGTGACCTTGGCATTATTTATCATCATCAGTAATCACAATTCATCAGTTTTATTGCGGAGGGGCTTTTCATTTTAAATGTCTCGTGTTAATTCAGCATCCTTCCATGCCAACAATAACTCATGACGCTCGCAGCAGCAAAATGGTTACAAAGTGACGTTGTATGGCCCATAAGTACCTCTGTCCTTGCCGTTCCTAAATCTTTTTTTCATTTGTAATACCCACGTGACATTTCTGAAAACAAAATAAAGCAGTATCCATAAGCCTCTGCTTTTTATTTTGTTCCGTATGCTTATATTAATGAAGTACGGTATAAGAAAAATAAAATCTGTAGCCTGCTTACTGCCGAACGGGGAGATTGGATTTTTAATAGGGTATTTGTAAATTACTTTCACTATTTACAAACAAGCTCTGTCCAAATATTTCTCATTAAATCTTTTGATTGATTGTTGTTTTTGTTTTTAACCTGCATCCTACAATCCATGCAAAATTGAAGCAATGTTTATAATCTTTCTCTTCTGCATTTAACTGTAAATAAAAAGACTGTTCTGTATTCAAAGGGAGAAAAAACTATTGTGTTTCTATGCTTGTTTGGATAGATTAAAAATAATAATAGGCTGGTGCAATTAACATTTAGAAATGTGAAATGTGTCATTACAGAGCTGTAAAGGAGAAGCATACTGGAAGTGTGCTTATAGCATATTTAAAAGGATCTGCGTTTGTAAGGTTTACTGTTGGCAAGCACAACTTTTTTGGACCTTAAGGCTGCATTCACACCTGCGCGTGTTGTGAACGCACCAAATGTGCACTTTGACAAGCGTTGATGAAAACACTGCAAAGCGTGCTTGTGTTGCCCTTAAGTTCTAATGATGCCCCAAATGCGACCAGTAAAACGTGCATTTTTCCTCTGCATTTGCGCACGTTAAAACGTGGAATGCATGTTGCAAAATTTTTGATAAATTAGCTTTTTTTTGCTGTGTTTATTGTGCATTTAGAACCCCATTGAACTCAATGGGGATGTATAGCAAATGCAGCAAACGAACGCTCACGAACACGTGTGAACGTGACAAGCATTCCGGAACACCATGGCGTGAATGTGGCCTAAAGGAAGACTGGCTTACCCAGTGACTAATACCAATTTCATTCCTCATTAAAGAAAGTGAATGTGCTTGGGTTCAGTTGGTGGGCTGTTCATCAAACACATTGAATAGTCTGAAAATGAATCTTGAAATTTGTCAAACAAAGGGCACTTGGGAGCTGGCCACTGCCCTAGGGGAAAATGTAAATATATTTTTACAAATTCTGTTTAGCAGAGAGAGGGTATATTATTATATGTAGCTTTATAGGCAACATAGGAAAGACACCAATCTGTTTACTTACATGCTTAGGAGATGTGATGTTATAAAACAGTACAATGCTCACAGACAGCGGCACCGTAATCTGCCATCACATATTTTGCATGTGCAATACAGATTGGTCTATATATGTCTTGTTTAGTATAGTGTGGGAACCATCTCCCTGCATCTTCATCTGTGGCAATATCTGGAGACAGATGCTGTGTTGGAGACCATCCTTCCCACATTAGTAGTGACTATGGTGAGAGCACTGTGTTGGAGACTGCCTTCCAACTACTTACCCCTTCATTGAGGCCAGGGTTGGGGGCACTGTGATGGGGACTGCCCACCACACTTTACCCCTTAGTAGTGACCAAGGCAGGGACACTGTGTTGAAACCTGCCCCACACTTCCTGTGATCTTGTTATCCCCTTACAGGGGACCAGGATAATTAAACTGTGTTTAGGACCCCCATCCCCGAGCAAGGATTGGGGTCCGGGCAATGTACTGGGGATGGCCTCCCCCCCTCTTACACTTTCTTCTGTAGCAGCAATTAGGCTGGGAGCGCTGTATTGGGACACCAGCCAAACAACTAGATGGGCACATGCAAAATACATATATGCAGTAGACATGTTAAATTTCCTTTTGTTTCGAATTCTAACGTGTTCAAATGCGAACAACTCTGAATGGTCCTTTACCGAAGATTCGGATCTGTCCGAATTTCATTGAAAACAAAAACTAAATCGGACCTGTAACTGCTCTCTGGCCAATCAAATTTTTTGGGCGGCTGTTAGGGGTTGCATTACAGGCACAGTCATGTGACTTCCTTCCGAAATGAAAATTCGGATGGATCCAAAATCCGAAATACTAAGCGAATAAAAATTTGAATGGATCCTAAGCAAAAAAAATAAAAAAAATTCAGGGTTACATGTCTAATATGTAATATGTTCAGCCTACATGTCTAATATGTAAATATGTTCAGCCTGTCTTGTGATTTAGGCAACCCTGCCAGAGAGCACTTCCAGGCAAGAGGCCTCACTTTTCTGTACTGCAGTTAAGCAATACAACTTGGACAAATTGCCAACCTGCTCACTAGATCAACGATCTGATGAGGTCCTCATTCTGCTTTCTTCTGCTGTTCCTCCGTTATCCAGATTAGATGGACATGGGATTACATGAAGCTAATATAAAGACCTATATCCAGTACCCGATGTATCTAATTAACTATAAAACAGGTATAAAAACACACCAATAGATGCAGTCATGTATTTATTTGAAATTCATCATTTTAAATGCAACTAGTGTAAATACTTGAATCTGTTTTCCTTTCACCCTCTTGCAATCCTCTTTACAACAGCACTCCGACTGGTAGAGGGGAGGGGCAGTACATGGGGCCAATCAGGTCTCCTAAATCCACATGTACTGACAAGCAGGCCCGGATTCCCCACACTGTCATCGAGGCTCGTCCTCGGGGCGGCAGGGGCGGCAGCGGGGTGGAATACCTCGACGTCCGTAACATACAGTTGCACTTTCTACATTTAGTCCTGCTTTGGGAAGGCAGGACTAAATGTAGTGAGGGGAAGCTGCTCGTTTGTTTACTAGTAATCACCGTTGAAAAGATAATAAGAAATAATTAAATTAAAAAAATAAAAAGGTGATTAAAAAGTAAAAAATAATAAGAAAAAATTATTACAAAATAAGAAAATAATTATAAAAAATAAATACACAATAATAAGATAAAAAATATTAAAAATAAAAAAGTAAACGATAAGCTAAAAAAGTTAAAAAAAATAACTAAAAGTGATAAAAAAAGTTTTAAAAAAATAAAGAAACAATAAAAAAAGAAAACTAACCCTGCCGCCCCTGCCATCAGGTTGCCATTCTCCGTTGATGGGAGGTGGGGGGAGGGGGGTGCATTGCGGAACCGGGCCTTGGGGCAGCAGGGAGTGCAAAGCCCTGCTGACAAGAAACATGGTGACAGGAGGAGAGAACAGAGGGATGACCTTATCAGAATGCAGCTTCCCCTTCACTGTGCAATCACTATGGGTAGGGAGGCTATGATGCTTAGTTGCTTAACTGCAGTAGATAAAAATCAGGTTAGCAAGCTATGTAAATCTCAGAACAAGGTAGAGAGAAATACAAATCCATTGGCATTTACAACAGCCCCCATATACAGTATGTATTTCAATGCTGCATTTGGCTGTTTGTCTGGATTTCAGCTTTAAAATATATATTTTTAATGAAATTAAGGGTGATTTTAATATCTCCGTGCAGTTTCACTTTAAGGTTTATAGCCACTCTTATTGGTTCTATAGACCACAGAGTGTAAACAGCTCTTGTACTTACATCTTACTTTTACGTTTCAAATGCCTCTTCGTTGTCTGTATAAGACTTCTCTTTGACCTGCAGCAGATGCATATCTTCTCGGGATAAGTGTAGAGCTGTCATTTGAAATAAAGGACAACAGGTTTGCTCTCTAAGGCTAGCACATTGTAGCTTAGATGGCACAGCTTGTCTAATGTGAGATCTGGATTAGTTAGTAGTTGTCTTTCAAAGCAGGGTTAGTAACTCCAAGCAAAATGTATTTCTAAAAATCTCCAGTCTCTGCAAATTCGTGTGTCTATGCTATCCGCTACATTCTAGTGGTGACTGATATGGAATACACCCAAAACTTATACCACTGCAATATGCAAGATATTTAGATATTTAAAGTGACACTCCCCTATGCTGCTTTAAGGACTTACCTTAAATGATACCTCTTGATCCGATTTATCTTCTTTCCAGCAGTTTTCAGCTGTCCCTCCAACGCTGGTGCTGGTCCCTGATCCAGCGCGGACTGCTGTGTCTTCTGTGTCCCACAGAGTCTGTCCGGCTGCGTGCATTGACTTACAGTGTGTCTCTCCTCTTCTCCTGGCTGACGATTTCTACTGCGCATGCGCCCACCCCATCATGCTGCTCGGCCGCTTGAGAATCTTCAGACGGGAACGAGCTGCAGAGATTACCTATTTGGTAATTTATTGTTTTGTTTTGTTTTGTTTTTGCATATATCTACTGCTTGCTAGCAATAGATGTATGCAAAAAAATCAGTGTTTAATTCTACTTTAAATGCTATCTGGGAAATTAATAAAGCATGTTGTAGATACTCATCAGAGATCTACTTTGCGGTAGAGAAACAAATTGAGCTACTTGCAACAGATTCATGTGCTTGTCAGTCTGTATATATGAATCCATTGCATATCTATCAGAATTGTTGCACAATCTACTCCAAAATGGAAAAGGTCTTCTATGCCTCCACTTTCCTCATCACCGCTATGGCGGTATTTCTTTATGAATTTGTTCCACACTAGCAACAGATAGTAGAAGTATAGCAAATAAGAACTCCTTGAATTTGTTGCACCCGCCAGGACTAGCAATGAAAACATTGCATGGGTTTTGTGAATTTGGAAGAAAGCTTCTGACTACGTACACCCCACCAGAAATGTGGTGCAAATGCCTTTTTGAATCTTCTCATATGTTTTTAGTGTTGTCCGAGTCATATGTATAAAGCAGTGAATGACCAAGTCACTGTTTATTTGCTCAGCTCTACACCATCAAATGTGTGCTGCTGCTTCTATTCCACACCTTTGCCACTTAAATTCACTTTGTTGATTCACATGCAGTTGACTTTTCCTCAAATGTGGATTTACAAATTCAATGGGATGCCTAAGTCACAGTATTGGTAGCATTGACAGTCAATGCTACATTACCAGCAATAATTGCTTTTAAACATTTACTGTTTTGAAAATGGCTAATTGTTGATATTATGATTTGATTCACCATCGATTCCCTATGGAAATCTGCCATGCTCAATACCAGTCCATAGTCAGACTTGCTGTACATTTGATCCACTGCAGATTAAAATATTGACTAAAATCTTAATTTGCAGGCATCAGTATTCACCCTCTCCACCTGCCTGAAAGCCATATTATAACCAACATGAATCTTCTGTATCATTGATGGAAAATTGACAGTAAATGTGGGCAAGTCTAGGTCTAGGGATATGCCTACAATCACCTTTTTTATAAATAAGCCACAGTGTCTTCCTTACCTATACTATCCAGCTGAGTATTTACAAGTGCCAGCTGAAACCAAAAGGGTTTTTCCACTGCCTTTACTTTCACATAGGTTAACAGAAAATACCATCAGAATCAAGGTTTAAACTGCTCCACAGCGATCAGACACCCTTTCCCGTTACATGAAATGTTTTCTTGTAGTAAAGAGTTTAATCTTCTTTGTTTACTCTGTGTTAAGTCCTTGGAGATATCTGGCTGCAGATCCAGGACCACATGTAAGCACCATATAATATGCTCTAATGCTCTCTCGTCTTCTGAGATCATGTAGCGTAATATTCTTTGACCATATGCTGTGCTGCATCAAAGACTCTAGCACCTCATGCAGGTTTGTCAGAATCTCTGGAGTATGTGGGTTCTGGTTAGTCAGGCAAAGGACACAGTGGAACTGGGGTATGAAGATCATGTTTTGCTGACTGATTTGTTACAACAGAACAGAGACTAACTAGCTGGAGATGAATTCTGGCAGAATCTAGCAGCAATCTACAAGCAATTAACAATGAAAAAGCAGCGCTATGTGAATATAGCTGAAAAGTATAAAAAACAACTGATACTAGCCGTGAAACAATGTGATACAATGTATAAAGATCAATGAAGTGTACACATGTGCAAATACATATTATAATAGATAGACACCACAGTGAAAATATTAGAGTGCTTAAAAAAATGTCCATAATCATGAATCTTCAAAAGTCTATTATAAAATAGAAGACATAATGGTGGATGAAAAATAATCCCACTTTCCTGTGACCGTCACCAGGGCAACCTTATGGAATGCACCTCACCTTTATCAGAGATCCTTCAGGGTCTGTATGCGCTGTTCCTCTTATTAAAACCAGGTAGAGGAAGCATTGTGTTAATATCATTACATGTAAATGGGACATAAAGAAAATTCTATAATTCATAATTAGTAAGTACATAGTAAGTACATATTTTAGAATAAAGCTGAACTCTTGGCAAGTATAAAGACACAAATGATTGCAGCTTTGTATTCATGAACACATTGTTAAATGTATTTTTAACCACTTGCTGTCCGGAGCAATTTCTTACTATTTGCACACACATGATTAAATCAAAATTTTGGCTGGAAAACCACTTAAAACCACCAACAATTATATATTTTCCAAAATCAGAGGCCCTGTAGAAAAAAAATGCAATTTTTTATGTCGCATGGTATTTGTGCAAATGTTTATCGAACCAGTATTTTTAGGATAAAATACACTATCAAAAATGAAATTTAGGGCACAGAAACAGAATATAATACCCAATTTTTTGGTAAAATATAAAAGGCTGGGTCACACCGGGTAAATAGATACCAAACATGTCAAGCCTTAAAATTGTGTTCGCCCGTGAAACCGCAAAAAATTACAATACTCCAAATTTCCCATAGGTGACGCTTTAAAAGCTTTTACTGCTCATCAGTTCAGTCTTACCAGTGATTAATGGCCCTAACATTATTGCTCACACTCCGATGTTCATGGTGATATGTAACATGTGTGGCGCAATTTTGGTTTTTGTACGACAGCGCATCCGTCGCATGTTTGTGCTGTATGTACGTGCGCTATGGGGGTGGGGGACTTTAAAATTATTTTTGTATGCTACTTTTAATTCTTCAAATTAATTTTTTACACTGAACTTTATTGCTATCACATAGGGGGCTTATAAGCTTTATGGAGACATCAGGGGTCTTTCAGACCCATAATCTCACCTAGGGACCCCAAAGAAGCTGATGAAGTTTTGTAATTTTTGGAAATCATTTCTATTTACATAAAGTCCGCTCATTATGGACTACACTGCCATGAATCTCTACATTTTCTAGATCTACATTGCTGTGAAGCTATTGCAAGCTATACAAGAAAATAAATTCTTTAGCGTGCCCTTAGACGGGCATGAATTTCCATTATCTTCATACCCATCTTCCTACAGTGACTTTGACACCTGTCAGTGGCTGCCTTTAAACCTTCATTAAGCTCCATGATTGATAGATGTTATTAGAGGGGACAACAGGTCAGCAAATTATGAGTCCGGGAATGCTGACGGAACCTGGCCTCTGCTCTGTGGGTTTGCACTGATGTGTGATGTGCCTATGGTAAGCTATGGTCATTATAGCGGTGAAGGTCGGGAAGTCTGCAGGCAGCCACTGACAGAAGTTAAAGTCATTGTAGGAGAGCCAGCAGGAAGGTTCTGGTCCTTCATTCCTGAAAAATCTTCTTTTTTTTACCAATCTTTTGGCCAAGAACAATTTTGATTTTTTTAAATATTAATTTAAAGGTAAAGTGTATGCAAACGTTGTCCTTTTCTAGCAGTCAGGTTGTAGTGCAGGTATGTAATATGCAATCAGTGTCACTTGCAATATGTGAACTGTAAAATATGTAAAATGGAGATTAAATACCAATTTTTGTCCTTTTATTCAAAAATCATATGACCAATATATCACAGTCTGCAGGGCTGATGGTACAAAGCTGGTGACACTGTCCCAGGCCCCAGCAGCGATGACTGTCAAAGTGCTACTGCATGTGATGTCACAGACTGACAACAGGAGCTTGCAGGAGCTATACTGTACATGGTCACAGCTTCTTGTAGTCCCAAAGCAGGAGAGCACATGATGGGGTGTGACACAGCATTAGTGGACTGTGGTTAACGTTGCTACCCCATCATGGGTAGCGCTCAAGAACTGCAGAAACTGCAAGTAGCCAAAACTTTTTTGCTGTTGTAGACAGACTGGGGAAGGTTCAAACCCTCTGTTAGGTTTTAATTTGTGGTCTTTTGTCCCCATTGGAGACATTTATTCCCTGATTTCTGAAGGGACAGGGAGAGATAGGACCTTTCTCCAGTGTGGAAACAGACTGCAACAAAAACACTCTTTTAATAAAAGGTTTAAACCTCTGTTAGGTTATTACTGTGTGTGTCTTCCTTTCCCAGTAACAACCACCCTCCTAATTTCTTGTCCTATTGGCCCAGGCTATCACCGGGACAGGAAGTGAGATGAAATCCTTACATAAAGCAAATATCTACTTTTCTGTGGACAGATGTATTCACTTAATTCAAAACAAAACAAAAAAAAGTTTTAAGTAGAGTTGAGCTGGTATACGTATCCATAAAGCAGAGTCCTGTAAAAATAAGCTGTCTGTGTTAATAAAGCATTGGGCTTATAATTCAATCTTAAAGAATCATGAATGGGAATAAAAATGCACAGTTTTTATGGTGAGACATGCAAGAATAAAAAAAATAAATGAGCATTTTCAACATATATTAATAAAAGTGCATGGGAGGTCATAATGAAAAGGAATGACTGAACTGGTGTTCATCATACAAATGGCAGAAGGGCTGCAGGCATGTATTATTATTTTTACTACTATTATTATGCAGAAAAAGAAAAATGTCTTGTATAGTAATAAAAAGCTTAGGTGTGAATTGATTTTCAAACATAAGGTAATTTAACTGTTACTGTTCAATATTCATATCCATTTTTATATTATTAAAGAAAATAACAGCCTTGTAATCTTCAACCAAATAAAGAAGTAATGCATAATATACCCATGAGCATAAATAGATTTGGATAGGCTCCAAAAGGGATGTTTCAAACCATGAAAACATTGCACTAGAGATGATTTATTTCGACATTGTTTATCCAAGAATAAGAGGTTTGGACTGCTTCAGTATGATTTTATTAGAGAGTTGATTCCAGTAGTTCCAACAAAGTAAATTCTAATTAGCATATCAAGGGTTAGATAGTTGCAAACTGTAAATTAGTACTCTACAATATCAACATATTGTTCAACAAATGTTTTGTGCGGAAAGAAGACCTTTTCAAATATGACTCTTCTAGCTGGTGTACACACTACTAATATTCTTCAGTTGTGAAACTGGGAAACAAAAACAACATTCTTGAACACAGTGGCAATATTTGCAATATCTGCCTGTTACCTGGGCACTTGTTATATACCAGTACAGATTATTCTAGAAGGGCTTCCACATGATTAGTGTTAAGAAGTCATTTGACTGCCTGATAATCTAGGGGCTGCAACAGCATTGGGTTAAGAAGTCACGGGCTGTTTGCCTTGAAAGTGCAAATAAAGTCAAAACTTTGTTTAGTTTTAGATGGAGTGGAGAGAGATTTGGACACCGGTCAGGTTTTTATTGCTGTCGGTGTGCCCATTAGGGAGATTCACCCTCTCTATTTGTTCCCATGACCATTATCACTGGAAATTAAAGAATGACCCAATTTTTGGGTTGCCATTAGAACAGGAATAGTTGGGAAATCTTCCAAAGGGGCCACTATTTCTGGTGACCCTGCTAAACACCAGGGACTTCCCTTATTTTGAAGGGATTTCCTCTCACTTCCTTATGTGGTTATCAGACAGGAAGTGAAGGGAAATCTCCCCAAAGTTAAATAGATGGCAAAAATTCTGACAGGCGTTATAACCTTCCTTTATTTTATCCAAAACTACAAAAAAAAAAGTTTTGGCTTCAGTTCTACTTTGAAGTGGAACTATGGCCTCCCATTAGAAAAAATATACGCTGAAGTGACACTAAACTCAGGAATTAAATCATAAAAATGCATTCAAGTACCTTAACTATTAACAAAAAGGTATCTTATTTGTATATCACTCTACTTTTGTTCCCTATGGTCCCTGTGTGTGTTGTAAAGTAGCCACTGCTCCAAGCTCACGCCCATGATGGACTACAATCTCACATTTAAATAACTAATTTGTATAGAGATTGTAGTCCATCGCAGGAGGGTTCCATGAGACCTTAACTGCCTCCGGGCCGGCCGTAGTAGAAAAACGGCCGGCCCGGAGCTCTCTAGATCTGAGCGGGCGTCTTTAGACGTCCGCTCAGACATACCCCCTCGCGCGCGCGAGTGGGAAATTGCCGTTTTTTTAAAACAGGCAGCGATACCTGATACCATACAAGCGATCCGCGCCCCCCGCCCACCCTTAACCCCAGTGGTGATTAAATACCACCAAAATAAAGCTCTATCTGTCCCCAAAAATGGTATAAAATTCATTTCAGTACAGCGTTGCATGACGGAATAAAGTCAGTCAAAGTACTGCAGCGCTGAACACTGAAAAATGGCCTGGCCGGGAAGGGGGTCTAAACACCTGGTCTTGAAGTGGTTAAAGATATATAAAGTGTTCCTCTGGAGGGTGGCTACTTTTGTTCCCCATGGTCCCTGTGTGTGTTGTAAAGTAGATACTGCTCCAAGCTCGTTCCCATGATGGACTACAATCTCACATTTAAAGAACTAATTTGTATAGAGATTGTAGTCCATCGCAGGAGTGAGCTTAGAGCGGTGGCTACTTTACAACACACACACAGGCACCATGTGGAACAAAAGTAACCACCCTGTAACTATAGTAATTATTGGCAGGGGTTCCCTAAGATACCTTAAAGATATATCAAGTGTTCCTCTGTGTTAATAAGGTTAAGAAAAGTTGTTCTAGGCTGTAAATAAATTCACCTTGTGACTTATAACAACTGATTGACCCACAAAACCAATTTTTTATTTATTGCATATCCCCTTTAAACAAGCCCAGGATCATCCACATACACTGTCCAATTAAATGAGTAGAAGTAATATTGTATGTAATGAGCAAAATCAAGTATCTTCCAAAGTGTTTAAACACCAACTTATTAAAGTTCTCCCTAGTATACAATTGTCTGTAGGTCAGAACCAACAGCAAGTTTAACATTGACTTATAGAATGCAATGTAATGGCAGGTAATTAAGGTTGAGGTAGACTTTAGTATAGACAGGATGCATGTGTGATGGCATACTAATGTCTTATTAGAATACAATTTGCATGGCATTATCACTGGACTTTGTTACTGCAAAGATATATATTTAAAGCCACTTCTTTAAAATGAGTGTACCACTGTAGAGTGACAACATGTTATGTTATTCCTTGTAATTAACTTTGTCGACTGGCCTGTATGAGAGCACCTAATAACTATGTATTTGAAAGTCAAAGTGCACCTTTGTTGCTTTGTTTGCAAACATAAACCCAAACAAATCTGTTACTTGAGTATTTGGTCTGCTTCAATCTATTTCAAACGTCTCAACATTTTCAAACTCCCAAATTGGTATACTATTTAAGAGGATGTTTATTATTTTGCATACATTTTATTTATTACATTCATTGCTAAAGTCAACATTTGTAAAAAAAATTTAGATAAATGTGGAAAAACTGTATAAAACAATTCATATTTACCATTTGCAGCCTGAGGGTGGTAAAGGGAAAGATAACAAAGCCGCCTACGCATCAGGTGCTGTGAATAGTCTGTGTTGTAATCAGATATCTGATTATACATGTGGCTATATATTTAAAGTGTTATTAAACCCTCAGGTTTTTTTGCATAGATCTACTGCTAGCAAGCAGTAGATCTATGCAAAAACTTAAAAAAAAAAACCCAAACCCTTTCAAACAGGTTAAAACTTACCTGTGCCTTCACTGCGCGCTCCCATCCAAAAATCTGAAAAATCCCAGGCGGCCGCAAAGCATCTTGGGGCGGGCGCATGCGCAGTTCACATTTTAGGCTGGGAGACGAGGAGAGGCACAAGGTAAGTCTATGGATGGCGTGCACCCGCATGCAGACAATGTGGGGCAGGAAGTGCCAGCAAGCACAGAGGAGTCAGCGCTGGATCGGAGACCCGCAGCAGAGCTGGATGGATAGATGAAAGCTAGAGGAAAGAAGAAGATGATCGAATTAAGAGACATCATTTAAGGTAAGTGCTGACATTAACTTTGGGGGGAGGGAATAAAATGTATGCTTTAATGTCACTTAAATTTAAAACAGCAACACACATTAGTAGAGATGGTGTTTTCTGAATTTTCTAACTGCAGGCCTTCTGTTCACTTTTCATACCCATAGATTATATATAGATTTTAGCTTCCCCTAAATAACACCTTATTTCCCCTACTGCGCTAACAACAAGGATCAGCTGCTATTGAAATGGCTGATCCCTCAAGTGTTGTCTACACTTGGAAACAGAGCCTCCTCATTATGTATGCAAAAGCCTTGGGCAGTTTGGAGGCTTCATGCATTCTGCATGCGCTAAGTTGTTGACTGAGCTCTGGCACCGCTAAGTCTGTGAAGTCAGATACAGCTCCTCCCCTCATGCCTTCTTCACTTCATTTTTGGTAACTGAACCTTCTCATGCCCTGCTGCCACATACACTGTGACTAGCTATAAAGTTACAATCTGTGTTAGTGATCGTTGGGGAGGGGAGAGTAGGTGAATGCTTTATCCTGCCTTATGCAGACACCATTTTTCTAGCCAGCTTTTTGGTGCAGACCTTGAGAGGCTAGGCACAGTCACTTGACTAGAGCTTAAAGCTGATCTGAAAAATCAGTTAATGCAGTGATGTATTCAATAAAAAGATTAATTTTGTAAAGGCAGCTAGTGTACATACCTGTATTTGCCTTTTGCAATCCCCAGTAGAGTACCACGTTGACAACTAGAAGGAATGGTTAGGGGTAGTGCTATGAGACAGTCAGCTGTAATGCATGCATATGCACTGGCAAAGAACATGCTGACAGGGGGAAGAGAGCAGAATGAGCAGAGTGAAATACTACTGCTCCATCACTATACAGTCACAGGTTGGGGGCAGGGAGATGGCCTAGCCTTTTTGCTTAAAGTGACATTAAAGGCTATAGTACTTTTTCTTTCCCCCAATGCTGCTGTAAGCACTGATCGTATTTTTCCGTCTATAAGACGCCCCATGTATAAGACGCCCCTAACTTTTCTTACCCAAAATTAAGAAATCAATATTTAAAATGATATAATGCATCACATACCTCTGAGTCAATCACGTTATGATCCGACATTACAGCTCTGGGCACTGGCTACATGCTCTCCCTAGCAACAGCTGACGTCAGGTACAAAAGATTTATGATTGGATTACAGAGACAAGATAACAGTTTTCCTTAGGCAAATACCTAAATTACTTACATGTTCCAGCGCCACTCACTCCCGTCTGAAGAACTGCCGGCCCCCAAATGGCTGTGAAGGAGGAAGTGTGCAGTAGATAACAACGGAAGGGAAAGGAGAAAAGAGACAATGAAAGTGAATAAATGCAGCCGGAAATTGCGCACGCCGGACACACTCCGTAGGCCACAGGAAGACAGAGAAGTCTGCGCTGGATCAGGGAATGGCGCCAGGGTTAGAGGGACCATCGGAAACGAGTGGAAGGAGGACGATCAAGAAGCATCAAATAAGGTACCGTATTTTTCTGTGTATAAGAGACTACTTTTTCATTATAATGTTTACCTAAAAATAGAGGGGTGTCTTATACACGAGGGCCGAGAGGAGAACTACGGTTGCGACACTCCCAAAAGTGCTGATACCACTGCAAACTAGCCTCACGAGTGAAACTTCGGATTGCAGAGACAAGATAAGTTTCCCTTCCAATCATAAATCTTTTGTACCTGACGTCAGCTGTTGCTGGGGAGAGCGGATTACAGAGCCACTCTCCCCAGCAACAGCTGACGTCAGGTACAAAAGATTTATGATTGGAAGGGAAACTTATCTTGTCTCTGCAATCCGAAGTTTCACTCGTGAGGCTAGTTTGCAGTGGTATCAGCACTTTTGGGAGTGTCGCAACCGTAGTTCTCCTCTCGGCCCTCGTGTATAAGACACCCCTCTATTTTTAGGTAAACATTATAATGAAAAAGTAGTCTCTTATACACAGAAAAATACGGTACCTTATTTGATGCTTCTTGATCGTCCTCCTTCCACTCGTTTCCGATGGTCCCTCTAACCCTGGCGCCATTCCCTGATCCAGCGCAGACTTCTCTGTCTTCCTGTGGCCTACGGAGTGTGTCCGGCGTGCGCAATTTCCGGCTGCATTTATTCACTTTCATTGTCTCTTTTCTCCTTTCCCTTCCGTTGTTATCTACTGCACACTTCCTCCTTCACAGCCATTTGGGGGCCGGCAGTTCTTCAGACGGGAGTGAGTGGCGCTGGAACATGTAAGTAATTTAGGTATTTGCCTACTTTTTTTTGTTTTTTTTAATCATGGGGCATATATCTACTGCTTGCTAGAAGTAGATAAGAAGTAGATTTATGCCAAAAAAAGAGATTCTTTTATTCTACTTTAACAGAAACTAAGAACAGTCAAGTCACCAGCCTGGCTGCACATTCTGGCAGGACTGTGTAAATCTCAGGAATGAATGGACAGAAATACAAAACCTTGGCAAGTGAAACAGCCCCCATATACATCTACAGGCAGTCCCTGGGTTACAAACAAGATAGGATCTGTAGGTTTGTTCTTAAGTTGAATTTGTATGAAAGTTGGAACAGGTAAATTTGTTGTTGTTTTGGATTGCATAGGGAAGGGTTAACGCCCTGTAACGTTTATTTTGCTGTGTGTGATCCTGTTTCATCTCACTTTCTGTCCCTGTGACAATTGGATTTTGAAGATTTTGGGTTGTCGTGGAAACAAGGATTGGTGATAAAGCTTTAGTGGAGACACGTTTTTCCCATGATAACTCTTACAGGAGTGAATTTCCCTTCCTAGGGTTAGAATTCCTTTCACTTCCTGTTGTCTCAAGGACAGGAAGTGAGATTAAATCTTTCTAATGAGGATACAGACAGCAGTAAAAACCTCACAGTGAGCCGGAAGAAGAGGTGGGCTTCCCTCGTCTGCACGTCTAACAAGATCCAACTTCCTGTAATGTACGTACAGTACTACGAACCAGACCCAAAAAGGCAGGCACTACCTCTGAGCTCTGGTCTGGCTTCTTAATGAGGCTGCTCTCAGCCCCCTGATCAGCCCAGACTGATCGTTGGCAACATCTGGCTTCAGAACTGGAGATTTCATCCCACTCGGAGCTCTACGAAATCTCCAGAGCACCAGATCCCAGCTACAATTTGGAAAACCTGAAAGAATCTGAAAAGCTAGGTTCTTCCTTACAAAATGTTTAACACTTTGGGCCCTCTCAGCCCCTGTGGCTGAGAGTCCTGGGTGCCACAGTGACCAAACTACACCCTGGCAATGCCCTGCACTGCCACAGAAGCTAATTAAGAACCTTCATGGAACAAAAAGTTTTTGGAGCTTTTGTATGACTAAAAATTTTGTTTTTGTTCAGCCACACAATGCATAAATAAACAAAAATCAGTTGCAGAATAATATACTGTTGTATTTCTTAGTCCATAAAAGGAAACAATGGTTTGTGTAAAGCAGTGCCATTATTCTATGTGTACCCCCTGGACACTCTACTTATGGCAGAAAGTTGCAGTTTGTGAAATGCTAGGGTGAATGGTGCATTTGGCCTTTTCTATTTCTTGGTATCTTTTCGTTCGCCGTCTCTTTTTTTTAACTTCACTCACTTTGCTTTCTGCTTTTTTTATTTCTTTCCTAATCTCCAACCTCAACTTTCCTAGTACCTTGAGCAATATAGAGTTTAATGTAATATACAGTAATATGGAAAAATATGGAATGTTCCATGCAAGCAGAACTCCCTTTGAGACACTTAGGTTTCTATTTATAAACGGTGTGCAAAGCCAATTGCCCTGCAAATCTCTGTGAAAGTCCATTCTGTGCAAATAGAGGCAAAAGCGAACATTTCTAGTATATTTTCTTTTCAGGTTGTATATAATAACTATGCTCCTCAGCTTCTACTAGTGACCATAATGAGGCATTATATTAAATTCAACCTGAAAAAAATATATATTAAAGGATAATTAAAGCCTGGGGTGTCTTTGCATATATTTACTGCTAGTAAGCTAGATATATGCAAAAAGTGTTTTAAAAAAAATACCAAACGCTTTACCCGTGTCTTCCGCGCGCGTCCGAAAATGTGTCAAATCTCGGGCGGGCGCATGCGCAGATCACATTTTCGGCCGGAACGCGAGGAGAGACACAAGGTAAGTCTATGGACGCGTGCACCAGCACGCAGACACCGTGGGACAGGAAGTGCCAGCAAGTCCAGAGGAGTCAGCGTTGGATCGGGGAGACCCGCCGCAACGCTGGAGGGACAGATGAAAAGGACAAGAAAGAAGAAGATCGGATTAAGAAACATAATTTAAGGTAAGTGCTGACATTAACATTGGGGGGAGGGAAAAACATTTTTGACTTTAATGTCACTTTAAGAACATTTGCTTTTTGCCTTCATTCGCACAGAATGACTGTTCACAGAGATTTGGAGGATGAATGGTTCTGTGAATTGTTCATAAAGAGACCCCTTAATATGCTTATTTCTCATTTTCCATTGTCTATACTCTAAACAATTTAAGATCTTTATTGAATTAAACATTTATCCCATCTCAACCAACTTTAAAACCTAATTGGGAAATTTTAAGCTAAACATCATATAAATTATTGAGGGAATAAATTGCATTTCTAACACGAGTTCCATTCCCACCACTGTCCCATGTGACATTGAAGTATGAATTTTAACTCCCCTTTAATGTCTCTTTCTTCTGCAGTCTTCTCCTTGAATGAACCCTATGTTTCCTTGCAACACCGATCTTATTTTCTAGCTGTTGCTCTGGGTCATGGAAGCACTTTCATTAATTTAAAAGGAAACAAGTGTGATGAATATGTTCAGAGAGACGGGGTTACCACTGAAGTGTGAAGTGGGATTTCAGTTTAAATTGCCTTTTACTTACCGTGTATGGTACAATTTGATCAAGGGTTACAAGGAAGAATACAGAGCAAATTCTGAGAGACATGCATTGTATCTAGGTCAAAAAGGGCACCCACAATCTGCTGTTCCAGAAAATGGCCAGTGGTACAATATGAATTACAGATTTTCTCATAATTGGTCAGCCAGGGTCTTTATGGTATACGCTGCATTATGCTATAGATTGCATCTTATTAAAAAGAACCAGTCACCCATGGGCATTGGTAATAATATGTATCTCCACTCTGGAATTGTTATAATAGTGTAGTTTTAGGTCACATCCCAACCAAAAGCAAACACCCTTTATTATAAATTCTTACCCGATATTTTGGCGTTACTTTAGAAAAATCAAATATATTATAAAGCAAGATACAATGTTGTCATAACTAGGGATGCTCTGATACCGATACAAGCATCGGTATCGTCGGCAATACCGAGTATTTGCATGAGTACGAGTACTCGTGCAAATACTCAGATACAAAAAACGAGTACCTGTGCCACATCCGCCATCTTCAAGGACCCAAAACCACCGCACACAGGACCTCCATAGCGTCTTCAATGAAACAAGATGGCCGCAAACTCCTCCTCCAAGTCCTCCTGACTGGTGAGGCAGCCTGTCAATCATCCAATTGGCCAATCAGCGGGAGAAGAGCTCAGAATGTAGCAGATGACTAGGCTGTGACACGGAGTGGCTGAAGCAGACGGAGAAGACGACAGGTTAGTACTGCAGAACCTCATGGGGCTGGGCACAAAAATGCTGTTTACCCGCATATATTATTTTTTTTAAAAAGACATTAAATAAAGAAAATAACTATGTAGATATTGCTAACTAAGGCTTGTATCCCCCTAGTGGGGAAAATAGAGGAGCACATGTCCAAACTCCAGAACACAGTGTATAGTGTGGCAAAGCTATGTCCAATTCTGTATAACTGGCTTTATATTATTTAAAAAAAATGTAATAATAATATAAAGCCAGTTATACAGAATTGGACATAGCTTTGCCACACTATACACTGTGTTCTGGAGTTTGGACATGTGCTCCTCTATTTTCCCCACTATGGGGATACAAGCCTTAGTTAGCAATGGCATGATCTAAATATTCAGTTAATTTCATTATTCAATGTCTTTTTTTTATATACCGTATATACTCGAGTATAAGCCGAGATTTTCAGCCCATTTTTGTGGGTGAAAAGTGCCCCCCTCGGCTTATACTCGAGTCAGCGCCAGCGCGTCTCAATTATCCTCTGCTAATATGAATGGGTTAAATGATCCGTAGTACATGATATGTAGCCCTGTACCCCCTTTTCCACTTACAGAGCTAGGTTATTTTTCTTTTAAATAAATATTAATGTATTTTAATGGTATCTATCTACCAGTAGCTGCCTCATTTCCCACCCTCGGCTTATATTCGGGTCAATACTTTTTCCCAGTTTTTTTGGCTAAAATTAGGTACCTCGGCTTATATTCGGGACGGCTTATACTCGAGTATATACGGTATTATTAAATGTATAATATAAAAAAAAAGACATGGAATAATGAAATGAACTGAATATTTAGATCATGCCATTGCTAACTAAGGCTTGTATCCCCATAGTGGGGAAAACAGATGACAAGGTACACGGTACCAGGCAACGCACACTAGCAGTTGTGGGTTTTAGAGCAGCTGCTGGTGTGCATGGGCCCTAAATTAAATTAAATTAAGCATAGAGGCTGACATTGCCAACTCCTTGTTGTACAAATGCAAGTTGCTTGGCTGTCATGCTGATCCTCTGGTTTCAACATTTTAGGTTAGTGAACCAGAATAAACATAATGAACTCTGACTTTCCTGATCTGCCTTGTTTCAGGTCAATAATCATAGAACTAAAAGCCAGATGGTCACCAACAAGCATGTTCACAAAGAGATCATTAATAACAATCTGCATGCATAGTAGTTACATCAGAAGTGGCCAACTAATGGCTAAAGAATAGAGGTGGGAACTAGGATGAACTGGCTAAGAAGTTGTCAGTGCCAACAGATGGAGAGGTGGAACTGCTGCTTTTTCCAAAATGTGCAAGTATGCACATTTAATTGTTGGAAAAGAGCAAATGTGGCATATTTGCACATACTGAAAAAAGCATCAGTTCCAAGTTTTCAAGAACATCTGTGCTTTGTACATTCAGATCAATGCATTGGGTGTGCTTTTATGCCCACCTTCCCAGCATATGCTTATATTACATTACGTTCAGCACTGGCAACCTAAAGAAATAGCCCGTACCTCTGGGTATGGAGAAGCACGCATCTCACTCCATGTGACAGCACTTGGCCAATCAAGGCTGTCACACAGGGAGCCCACACCCTGTGAAGCTTTGACTCCAGGGATTCACAGCTTACTTACACAGGGCTTTACTTTACTAATGGCATCTGTCTGAACATGGAGGCAAAAGTAAGGCAAGAATAACTGCTGGGGAGGTCCTAATAAAAATGAACGTGTTGCTATACCCCGTGTTGAGAAAGCACAGTTCACTTTAAAAAGAATTGGGAAAAACAGTGTCAAGGTGTCCATGGCGGAGCCAATAAATGTGACTGATTTGGTCATTTTAGACCTGATCCAATATTAATTTTCTCATGCATAAGACTATAATGACTCTCACAGCTGATCAATATCTCTTTTAGATATCAAATGAGAGGGGGGGGAATCTAATTCTGAAATTTGTCATGGTATGCTGTAACTTTACAACTACTTCTTATATTTTATCATGAGATACATCTTTCTTGCGTATTGTTGTGTATGACCTTATCATATGACCTTGGTCCCAGCTTTAGTATTCCAAGGGTACTTGTCACACATTGCAATCATTCTTATCGGCAATTCTAAGGCCCTGTTCAGACTAATGCATTCCTGCAACTTGTGTCAATGCATTGTTCTATGTCCGATGCCATTCATTGTGAATGGCAACCCAATGCACTGTGTAGTAGAAGCCAATGCATGGCAGGACACCACAGCAGACAGCATACCAAGTGGTGCACTGTGTGGAAATAAGGTTTATGTGCATTTTTGTGGTCCATTGCAGTGCGTTGCCAACTTATGTATGAATAGGCAGCCTTAAAGCGACACTAAACCTCAAAAATTAATTGATAAAGTTAAAATCTATTATATAATCATTTAATATTGAGCTGGCTCAGTTTTTAATTATGTGCCTTTTAAATGCTGTCAACAACGATTTATTTCTCCTGTGGCCTAACTCCCTGCCAGAGGGTGGCTACTTTTCTTCTCCATGGTTCCTATGGGAGCTGAAAAGTAGCTACCCTCTGTGCTCAAGTCCACTGAGAACTACAATGAGAAGTGAGGACGCTTCAAGCGCACTCATGCCTCCTCTGTTGACTCCTCCACTAGCCTTCCTCAAATCCCTCCCATACATAATCTTCCCACTGTATTGAAGGTGCACGTAAGCTGTTAGCAAGCAGCAGTGCAATCATGTATTAGCAGCTATTGAGATAGAGTAAGAAGGACGGAAGGGGGAGAAATGGACTCTGAATTGACTCATGCGCAGTGGGAACACGGCATATGTAGTCCATGAGAGCACCACACTCTCACAGAAATCTTGTGCACTTGCCGGAATTCACAGAAGAATGGAGTGTATGTATGAATGTATGTATGTATGTATGTATGTATGTATGTGTATATATATATCTCTCTCTCTCTGTGTCTCTCTCTCTCTCTCTCTGTGTGTCTCTCTCTCTCTCTCTCTATATATATATATATATATATATATATATATATATATATATATATATACATGTATATGTATGTGTGTATATATACCAACTAGGGACAGATATATCCTTCCTGTCCCCCCCATTTTTGCACCCAGCCAGTTTACACTGGTAGGTAGGATGGCAGTCTGGCATGTTTTATTAAGCTGACATTGAGCAATATGATGTGTGATTGACTGTGTGCTGCCCCTGGCGGTCCTGCCACTCTAGGCCATGGTTTATGTTGGCTATGCAAAAATCTGGCTCTGCATTGTTATCACTACTGAATACTTACAGTTGACAAAAATGTGCTACTAAACACTGTTCTTACCTCAGCAACCTATCAACGCAACTTAAATCATAATAGTAACATTTATAGCAGGAGAGGCCAAACAAACTGTAGGGAGAAACTGCAAGTTAAATATTAATGAAAGAGTTTCTATGGTCAAAAACCACAAAATAAATATGTATTTTTATACTGAATTTCCATAAGTTCTATCCCACGCCTAATAACCATATCCATCTAGAAGTTGGTAAGTGTACCTATTGAAGATGTCCGTAGGATGTGCTTCCTCAGTGCACTGACACAATTTCACTCAGCAATGTGAATATTCATTTCCTTGTGTCACAGCTCACAAAGGCTGACTTCTAAACTACAACTGAACGTCTGAACAATGTAAAATTATTAGGGTTGCACAGATACCAAGTACAGTACTCAGTACAAGTACGAGTACATATACCGATACTTTTGAGCTCCAAGACTACACTAGAGGAAAATTCAGAAATTAGGAGGCAGCTGTCATGTGTAAGGATCACACGGAGCTCCTGGGATTTGTACATCTCTGTTCTAATGTACGATTTTGTTTTTATAAATATAAATAAAGGGATGCACAGATACCAGTTTTGTGAGTACGAGTACTGGTACTTGCCGAGTACTTACAAGTATGAGTACTGATACATTTTTGTTTATTGTCATGTGACAGTTTTTCTAAAACAATACAGACTAATGATTTCAGGACAGTGGTGGAGTGCCAGAGCCAGGTCCCAGCTGCAACCGCTGCAACCCTGATAGTTCTCATGAAAATGCCAAGTATCTGCACTGGTACTCAAAAAGTATCTGTGCATCCCTAAAAATTATAAATGCTTGCTGAAAGCAATGCATTATGGGCTATGTAGTCTTGAGAAACGGAGATTCCATCATATCAAGGGGCAGGGAAATGGACGTAAAGTGCACTGGGAATTTAGAACGTTGAAAATGATGGGCAGATGGAAAGCAGCACTCATTACATAAAAGGAATTTTTTCAAGTAATGTGCCGCCCCAACAGGGGCGTAGAATATGAGATGCATAGCCTCAGTTAATATTAGCATTGTTATATAGGTTAGAATTTATATAGTGTGATTTGCCTAACTATTTTCTCATAGCTAAATTCATGTGTTATCCTATGCTGCCATCTAGTGGCCTTTTGTTGTAACAAACATGCTTTCTGTAATTATTCCTCATGTGACGATGTATTTCCCCCTAGTGTAGCCCCTTCCTGCTTCCTGTGTGCAGTACTTCCTGTGTCATGGGCACAGTTGAAAGCCACATGTAACAGGACACACATGTAATCTGCACAGTACGTAGGAAAGGCATCATTTTCTGACCGCACAATACTATAACCGTTCATCTGCTGTTCCTATCATCTGCTGTAACCTGATGTAGAAGAATAAACACCTTTTTTGAATGAATCGGTATTGACGAGTTCAGCTATCTGACGAGGATTGTCCGCAGTGAGTATATCTGCTTATACAGGCCAGGCATAGAGGTCTCAGCAAGGGATATATCTCGCTATCACAACGATCGGAGTCAGAATAAGTAAGCTTTGATTGCATTATCAAAAACAACTCTAGTATGTATTCCTATTACTGTACAATGCTAATGTTATAACAGGACAGTATATGCTGGGACTTTAGAACACCTTTAAAGGTCCGATCATCTTTCTAAAGTCTATTCTATCTTGCCTTGGACAGATGACAGCTGAGTTGTGACCTCTTGCACATTTCATTGACGTCTTACATTTTATAGAACGACCTCCAAATTCAAGGCTGATTTGCCCAAGGACAAGATGTAATATAATCGAGGGTGTGGAAGGGTACATAAAAAATTGTATGACAAACAGCAGGCAAATAGAGGACATGCATCCCTGTGTATTTGGGTCTTACAAGGCAGGGATATCCTCATACTTGGCCTACTATACATCCACATTTCCTCTGAAAGAGGAACAGTTAATCATAAATCATACGGCAGTCGCATTAAGTTACACTAGTAATATAGAATGAATAAACTGCTGACTTTAGACTTTAAAATGCTATCTTACACCCAGGGGAATTAATGTCACTAACCAGGTGCAATTCATTATCGTAACAAAGTAACGTCGAGTGAGATGGTTCAGTTATCATGTAGTTAATTAAGTGCAATGTAATTGTTTTGTATTATCAATGTGCAAACAATTACACCTAATTGGACACTGTGTGGATTATTATGCACACCACATAGGGACAGCACTGCAAGAACAGAAGCCTCTAAATGGCAGTAACTCTGTAAATCCTTTTAAATTACTTAGCGAAATGCTATCCTATCCTGTTTAGAGTATCTGGATATTGTTCTGATAATTGTCTATAAAATCATGTTGTTAGAAGACAAGCCAATAAAAATAATAAACCACATGAGCCTTAAATTCCTCAGATTGGCTTTATACAGCATGATCGCATGGCCAGGCTTAAGGGAAACCTGTGCTGAAAAAACATGGCTGCCATTGCTGACCATTCTTGCTAATTGCCTGGCTTCCATGCTGATCCAATAGCTTAAGTGCTTTCTGAGGCAATGACATGGAACAAAAGTAATGAGTCAAATCAAGAGTTAAGAGTTTCTCCTGCTTCACTTGCCACATGCTGGTTCCAGGTCATTTAGTAAAAAAGGAGGCTTGTGTTTCAAAAGGAGGCCTGTGTAGAGACAAATATAATAAACCTTCCTGAGGTGTCCATCACCATGTAACATGAACAAAATGCCAGGAACTTTGGATTTGGGTACTTGGATCACAAACTGCAAAGGATGATGCATTTATTGCTTTATCTAGAGGGTTGCAGCAACATGTGAGAAACCAATTTGGTAGTCTATCTATGTGCTGTTCAGCCTCTAACATCAAACAAGAACTATCTAAGAGGTTTCCTGCTTAGCATAAGAAATTAAACACCACATAGGAAGACAGATATAGCCTCACACAAGGAATAATTGATCCATCTAATGCTAACATTATGGGATCTGTTTATAAAAAAATATTTTTTTAAATCACTGTCCGAATGTATGAGCAAACCCTTGCTAATGTTTTATTGTGTGCAAAATGTTGGTTTCAGATATATAAGTTGTTTTTTGCAGGGAGAATGCATTCGTGTATACATTCCCTAATAGAGTAAGAACATTACACCAGAAGAGAAAATAACCTAAAACACCCTCATAGATTCAACAAGAAGAGAAAATACATTTGGACTTGCCCCATTAGCACAACAGCCATATAAATTCCATATTTTTTGTCTTCGCCTGCTACTTCGGTTTTTTTAAAGAGTTGGAGCTGTTTATACAGTATTTCACCAATGGCACAACCTGCTGGTGGTCTCTGGAATAGTGGTGCTAGTTGAAAACCACTATGTCCTGGCAGACTGTAAGTGTATCTAAAGCCTCTGCATCTCACTAGGTAATGCTGTACCTCAAGAGCCTGTATCCTATCTTTATTCCATCAATCAACAGAAACATTCAGGGTATATTTATAAATGTTTTCCCACAAGATTCACTCCAATAAAAAGTGTGAATTTGGGGAGAAAGTTGTGTAAATCTGAACACATTTATAAATATACTCCATAACGTAATTTTTTTTAATGTAAACATATGGGACAGTTTTTGCAATAAAATAAAATTGTAAAAAGTCTAGCAATGCTAGCAAAAAAAAAGTCTGTACATGTGAGCCTGTTAAATTAGTCAGCTCTAGAAGTAGTGTGGGGTTGTTCTTAAAACTGTCGTAGACAGAATTAAATTCGATACCACACCCATCCTAGAAGAAAAAGGTTAAGGTGCACCCATATAGCATAATGCTAGAGAAACTGACGTTGACACAAGTGCGTCTGTATAGCAGTTTCTACTTTATTAGGATAAACAACTGATATTTATTGACATAATCATTAATAATGTATTCTAGGCGTTTCTAGGATGTAACTACTCATTCAAATATGTATTAGATATATTGTGAAATAAAATTGTTTTAAAACTAAAGTTAAGTGTCCTTGGCACAACATAATTGATATCGGCAAGATGTAACCTAAACAAAACCAAGGATACAAAGAGAGATAATATACAAGTTAAACTAAAGTGTGCTAAAGGTTGATATAAATTAAAGTGGTGCTCTAACTGAGTGCTCTCAGTGTCCATAATATCTTTGTCAACACCCAGCCAGCTTCAAAGCAATGCATAGGTGATGGAGGCATCTGGAGCACACTCCCAGGAGTTGAATATCAGCAATTATCTCATTTGGCAGCCTTAGTGGTAAAGTGCAATTCAGGTTTCTGTTTAGCTGTCTATGTCCAGATATTGGATCTTATAGTGTTGGATCTTTGTAGCTGTTGTCTCAACCTCATATTAGGACATGTTATGACTGACTCTTCTGACATGGTCCCTCTGAGATTGGTGGTTCTGTGAGTCCTATGAATGTTATAACCACTGTTAAAGTGACACTAGATTCAGGAGTTAAATCTTAAAATTGCATTCAAGTGCCCTAACTATTAACAAAAATGTATCTGATTTGTGTATCACTCGGCTGTAGATTCTCAAATCATCTCTGAATTGGTGCGGACACTGTCCTTCCTTCTGGAAGGTGCCTACTTTTGTTCCCCGTGGTCCCTGTCTGTGTTGTAAATTAAAAGTAGTCACAGCTCCAAGCTAGCTCCCGTGATGGACTACAATCTCAATACAAATTAGTAAACTAAACATGAGATTGTAGTCCATCACGGGAATGAGCTTGGAGTGGTGGCTACTTTACAACACACACAGGGACCATGGGGAACAAAAGTAGCCCCCTCCATAAGGAAGGACAGTGTCAGCACCATTCAGAGATGATTTGAAGATCTACAGTTGAGTGATACACAAATAAGATACATTTTTGTTATTAGTTAAGGTACTTGAATGCATTTTTAAGATTTAACTCCTGAGTTTAGTGTCACTTTAACCTCTTGCGTCCGCCCGTTGTTGGAATAAATGTCAGTCAAAGTACCGCAGCGCTGAATACTGAAAAATGGCCTGGATGGGAAGGGGGTTTAACACCGCGGATGTCAACCAATAAAATTATATCTGTGAGATACTGTGTTGCTTATTTTTTAAATATTAGTATTTAGGTTAAACAGTTTACTCATAATATCTAATCATATCTTAATTATCCTACTTACTACAAAAGGTTACTGAAATGTGATTGCTATGGGCAACACAAAAGCATGTTTGTATTTGCTGACAGTGACAGGTAAATGCAAGAAATCATGCCACTTGTATATGAAGTACCAATGGTCTTTTTTATCTATAATTATTGAAAATATCATCAAGGGTTAGCTAAGATGTATCTGCTGCCTTCTAATCTTAACAGTAACTTAACATGTCTTGAAAATTTGAAAGGTATGTTTCATATGTGATCTCTGAGGGTAATTAGCCAGAGCCATGGAGACAACTGAACCAACAATATAAATAGATTTTGTACTCACTGTAAAATCTTTTTTTTTCTGTGTTCATTAAAGAGAACAGCAAAGATTTGTAAATCTTGACCACTGGGTTATAGCACCACCTGCAGGAGTATGACGTTAGGTGCAAACACAAAAAAATAGCCTGCTGGTGGCAAATCCCCCATCTGCTAACATAGCCTCAGCTAGTAGCAAGCAGTTAAAGGAGAACAGAACTCCAAATGGCAACAACTATCATAACTAGAAGGCTGGGTTCTGATGAACGCACCAAAAAGGATTTGACATTGAGTGCAAACATCCAGATTTCTCTTTTGTTCATTAAAGGATACAGTGAAGATCTATAGACCATGACCACTGAGACTTCACAAAGCAGTGTGCACA
>NW_017306858.1:928975-968076 GCF_000935625.1 Nanorana parkeri | reverse complement strand
TCCTGAACATGAAAAAAGAGTTGGTTAGAGGGGGGGGGGGGGGGGGATAAAATGAGAACAACAACTGATCTGAAATAGGTCAGAAGGCAAGAAAACTACACTGCAGCCTGCAAGATCTTACACCCAAAATTAGTATTTGAGGAAGCAAAAAGTTCCACCTTGTAACATTTGACACTAGTGTAGGTCAACCCTTATGAAGCAGCATACAGTAATAAAGTAATGGGTCTCCCTGTGTTTCGTCTGTGATGAACCTCAGTGATAAAGACACAGCACACCGTGATTCTAGGGTCAGTTGCTATGGGTTACCGTAATCTTCTTCTCTAGGCATATTTTCACTCACTTTGCCCATTAGCACTTACCGCCCTCTATGGCAATGGATAAAAGCAATGTCCAGACTGTAGATAGGATGCTGAGAACTTTCATTGATGAATTTCAGGGAGAGCGGTTGAGGGTTAGGATCATCCAAGCAGATGTAGCCTCCTTTGAGTGGCAGAGTGTGGTAGCTGTCTACATTCACAGCATGAAGAACACCTGGCACAGCAGTACTTAAGGTAGAAGTCACGAGAAATGTCCATACTTGTCATCAGTAGTAACCACTGGGTCTCCAGCCTCAGATCTCATACAGTCCATAGCAGCCTCCCCACAGGCAGGGCCCAGGGGGAGGAAGAGAGAGCTCACATGGTCCACCCCAAGTATTTATCTCCACCCCTAGCATGCACCACTGGCCATTATCCTCACAGTGATTGGCTGGAGAGGGATACCTACTCATAGCAATCCCTCATTGATTGTTCTGCTCTGTGACCAGGATACACCCTGCAGCAGACAGGCAGAAACGATGACAGATTTATTAGGGGAAACCAAATGAACATAAATTACAAATCAGCATCAGACTGCTTACAATCTGAAAATACTAAATTTAATAGCACCCCTGCCTACAGGGTGCTGCGCAAGTATGAACCAAAGACCAAGTAGCCACTTTACAAACCTTAGAAACTGAAACCTGTTGTGGGAAAACCCAGGACACACTCACCACTCTAGTGGAATGAGCACCAACTGAAATCAGAGACTGTAGACTATGAAGACAGTAAGCGTGGACAATTATCTGTCAAATGCCACGAGCCTGTGATGAGACACTGGGCAGTCAGATCAGGCTGGTCATATGGCTGCTCTGTGTGTGGTAGCAGAGCAGTTGCAGTCGAACTGCATGCCCTCCATGCCTATTCTGGGTAAATGACACAAATCTATATGCATCTAGCTTGTCACCCAGCCAGGTGCTGACTGAAAAATCAGCAATGCTCGTGAAGAAAAACACTCTTTAAGGAAATAATGGAAAAAAAATCCCAGAACGGATCCTTAAGTCCTAACTCCTTGATGCTAAGCAAAAAAACTGAAGCTATGTTAGCAGATGGGAAAGTTTGTGTGTGTGTATGTTGGGTGGGGGGACACCAGTTAGGGCCATCCCTAGGCTGTTATTTTTGTTTGCATCTAGCGTCTTATTCCTGCAGTTGGCACTATAACCCAGTGGTCAAGATCTACAGATATTTGCATTATTCTTTAATGAAGGAAGATAAAAGTAAATTACCACCCCCAAAATGAATATGACATTTCTATTCATACAATGTTTCATTGTTTGGGAATATTTAGTAAAAATCTAATATAAGGGTAATTATTTTGTAATTCTGCAAACCGGCAATGTGTCGGTATAATAAATGTTGTCTAGATGTGCAGAAAAAACATTCTTCAAAAAAAAGGGAACATATATATTATTAGAAGTATAATTAGACATTAATAACTAGAATATTTAATTACATGTAATAATGAATACCGCTATATAATTACAGCAAATCTCCAGCAGTATTATTATCCCACCACCACCAAAAAAGCTACCACCATGTTCACTGCACAAGGAAACAACATTCATGTCGGTCCTTTTTCTGATCTAATTAGTAAGCAAATTACTGTCATTACAGATGAAGTGTCTGCAGTCACAGATGCCTCTCTCTCTCTCTCTTGATGTTGTATTTATGAGTCACCTGTGACCCGGAGATCACTGTAACAGGTGGTATAAAGAGAAGCTACTGAGAATACATGTAGGATCTTACATGTTACTTTTAATTAGCCTACAACTTCCATCTTTAATTTACAGTCCCTATGTAACTTTCCTCCACAAGCTTGTCTTCCTTTTGGTTTGAGGAGTTTAGAGGCTGCAACAGTTTTGATCTCTTTTAGCTGATTCCACTTTCTCTGTTGCTTTTAATCTCCTTTTACTGAATCCCAGCTCTCTTATGTTCTTCTCCGCATATCTTCTTGGCCTTCAAAGATCTTCATTCAAAATCTTCTTTAGGATTCTATCTCTCACACTTGCAACATCTTCAAGCCATCTAAGATGCTGGCTTCTAAAATATCTGCTACGCTAATTGTGAGATTAGGGGAGACACCCTGATGCCATGAACTATGGATGAAGAAATCATTTAGGAAATAACATATATTGGGTAAATTCAAACTTTTCCATTCGTCTAAATATAATCATTCTAACTAGTATAATTTACTGAGAATTATACAAAAAAATAATCATGATGTGATTCTCTGCAAATCAGACAGAACTGCATAGAAGCATTCAATTAAAACAAACATGTGTGATTCACTGATTCAAACTGCACATTTTTCATATCTATTCTCTACAATACATATTTTCCATTGCCTCTTTTTCCTTGTCATGATCATGCACTGTCTTCCTAAATGTATCTGCAATCAAGCTCTGATTCTTCTGCTATTCTATTCATCTTTATTCTTTACAGTCCTAATTTCTTATCTTTGCCACCATATAATTGGCATACACTATGCACCTCTTCTGTCAGGGTTCTCTGGATGCACACTTTACTATGTGTGTGTGTGTGTCTGTGTGTGTGTTTAATCTTATTTCTAATAATCTTACCCATTTTATTGGTATTTCTGTTCCTTGTAGAATTTTGACCAGCTTTTCTTAGTTGAAATGGTCATGTGCTTGTTTAAAATCTACATTTATCATATGGAATAGATCAATAATGAAAAGCTCCTAAGAAGGGAGGTATGAGTAATGATTCCGAGTATACTTCGCTATGATTAGTGTGTTCACAAATAGGTTTGTAGAACTGTTTGAATTAATGTTGCCATTTGGTAATTAAACATGCATAGACATTGACACCATGTTACAGCATTAGGGGCTACAGAAAACAAGCTATATTTGAAGTATTCATGATTTATTCTAGTTTAGGACTTAAAAAAAGACCATTAGCACTGAATATCAGAACTAAAATGTTACAAATGTGGACTGTACATGTAATCACGTACCTTTGATCACTAGTAGCATCAATGGCATACATCTCTGTGATCAGACAGATCAGTGGGACTAGGTGGATGTTTGCAGCACTGGATAGGTACTGGCCGGCTTTGGAGGGGAATTGAAATGGGGCACATATAAGGAAAGGGGGTTGGGGCGTGATGATTTCAGGGAATAATTTTCAGGTATAGCTAAATGCCCCTTATTTCCTAATTAAAATTATACTTAAATGTTTTCTTTAAAAAAAATAAAACATATGCCTGGTAATGTACAGAGGTAAATGTTTACTTAAAAAACAAAACAAAAAGAAAACCACATGACTGGTAATGTACTGAGGTAAGGCATTGTTCACACCAAATGCAGAGCAGATCCGGTCAGGTTTCTGCACACGCAGTGCGGTGGGTTGTGCCGCGTTTTTGATGCGTTTTGGGCCATTTTTTTTTCGTTTAACATGGGCTTTCAGTGCGTTCCAGGCACTTGCATGCACTTTGGATGCGTTCCTGATGCGTTTGCATGCGTTCCAAAGCAGATCCAGAGCAGGTAACATAGGGCTTGCTGAAGTTTTTTTGAACTAGAGCCCAAAATACCATTGGAATACATTGGACGCAGTTTTGATCCGGTCTGCAACTGCTCTGCTCTGCTCCTGCTCCGCGCTTGGTGTGAACAAGGCCTTAATGTTTACTTAAAAAACAAAACAAAATAAAACCACATGCCTGGTAATGTAGAGAGGTATTTTCTTCTTCTATGGCTTTTCACTGATTATGTAGGTATCGCGAATCTTGCTTCTCATTCTAAGCAATGAATGTGAATTTCACAAAACATTCACCATATAAGAATTAATCACTTTCACATAAAACACATGCACCAGGAAGACCCACCTGCAATGAATATATATGGTGAATGTCACATTAATTGATTTATAAAGATGCCCCAAGTGCACATCACCAACAGGAAGCGTCTCCCCAACCATTGCCATCAACCATTGGGGGATTATTTTAGGGGTTGTAAATTGTTTTGGGTTTATCCATGACATCTTGTAATTGTACACAATGCAATTTTAGTGCAATGCAATTTTATCCTCCAGGACCTTTCTTTCACTAGCAATGGAAGACTTGCACTTGGCCTCACTGGTTAAACACACCGTAATTTATTTTTTTAACCACCGCAACACCTGCATGTTTATTTGTTTTAAAAAAAAAGTGGTGAAAAAAATCACCCTGGTGTGTCCACTTTCCAAACAGGGGTCATTTTGGAAGTGTTTGTACTGTCCTGGCACACCTGATATGTTTTATAACAAAGAGTAAGGGCAATTGATTTGTTTGTCAACATTTTAAGGCTTTTTTCCCCCTTTTAAAAAGTAAAAAAACACAGTGTTTTTTATATACTATCAAAAAAAAGCTCCATCTGTCTCAGAAATGGTATAAAACTTCATTTGGGTACACTATTGGAGGACCAAGTAACTGTCTAAATATCATGACACTGAAAACTGGAACATGGCTTGGGCAGGAATGGGGAAGTAACATGCTGGTCCCTTTGTTCCCTTTTAGAGATTCCAGGTTCTCAGCTACATTACCTGATCATAGGTTACCATTTTTCTGTCAGGCTTTTAAGATCTGGATGGACAATCCTCATTTTCCAGGGCAAGTTCAGGCTTATGCAAACCCCTGACTTGGACATCCAGTCTGTAGGCGGATTGAGTTGCACGTCCTTTGACTTTCTATCAAGATTCCAGACCCAAGCCTTTGAGGATCCCTCTTCTAACTTGCAGCTTTTATTTAGGATTGCACTATCTTGTCAGGTCAAAATGCTTTACATTACCTGACCATAGGTTACCATTTTTCTGTCAGACTTTTAAGATCTGGATGGACAATCCTAATTTTCCAGGGCAAGTTCAGGCTTATGCAAACCCCTGACTTGGACATCCAGTCTGTAGGCGTATTGAGTTGCACATCTTTTGACTTTCTATCAAGATTCCAGACCCAAGCTTTTGAGGATCCCTCTTCTAACTTGCAGCTTTTATTTAGGATTGCACTAACTTGTCAGGTCAAAATGCTTTCTTTTGGCCCCTTTGTTTAGTGAGGGTAAATCCCCTTCATAGGAACAAGCGCTCTTAGTATATAACCATTTCAGGTCTAATTTAGACCCCCTTCCTGGCCAGGCCATTTTTCAGTATTCAGCGCTGCAGTCCTTTGACTGACGTTTATTCCGTCATGCAACGCTGTACTGAAATGAATTTTATACCATTTTTTGGGGACAGATAGGGCTTTATTTTGGGGGTATTTAATCACCACTGGGGTTTTTATTTTTTATTATAATTAGGAAAAATTACAGAAAATTTTGAAAAAAAAAGGTTTTTTTTACATTATGTTAGGAAACATTTATTATTAACCAGTTTTTTGGTAAAATATAAAAGTCCGGGTCACGTCGGGTAAATAGACACCAAACATGTCAAGCTTTAAAATTGCGCGCACCCGCGAAATTGCAGAAAACTACCATACCCAAAATTGGCCATAGGCGACACTTTAAAAGCTTTTACCGCTCATCAGTTTAGTGTTATCAGTGATTGATGGCCCTAGACTTATTGCTCTCACTCCGACGTTCGCGGCGATATGTAACATGTTCGGCGCAATGGGCGCAATCGTCTTTTTTGCACGTATGCGCCCCCGACGCATGTTTGCATGCGTGTATGTATGGGTGGGGACTTTAAAAAATTTTTTTGTTTTTTTAATTCTTTTTTTATGTGTAACTTTAAATTTGGGGGGGGGGAACTTAATTTTTTTTTTTCCTTTTTTTTTTTCCCACTAAACTTTATTGCTATCACATACGGGGGCTAATAAAACCCCCTTATGTGATAGCAAAATATGTGACAGGTCCTCTTTATGGAGACATCAGGGGTCTCCAAGACCCCTAATGTCACCTAGGACCCCCCAAAAGAAGCTGATGAAGCAGAGATCTGCTCCATCAGCTTCTTTCCAGCTTCTGAAGCTGGAGAGTGACACAAGAATGCGGAAGTGATGTATTATACAACACTTCCGCATTCTTGCAGAGGAGAGGGGACCGGAGGGAGCTCGTGTACCGAGCTCTCTCTGATCCCCTGTGACACAGCCGACATGCTGATCCCGGGCTCGCACCGGGGCACAGCGGAGCCCGGGATCAGCGGGACAACGGCAGGGGGGGCCGCGGAGGGGGGGCACCGATCGGCACCCCATACACGCGATCCGCCGGCTCTAAAGCCGGCGGATCGCTTGTATGGTATCAGGCATTGCTGCCTGTTTTTAAAAAACGACAATTTCCCGCTCGTGCGCGCCGCTCGGCGTGTCTGAGCGGACGTCTAGAGACGCCCGCTCAGATCTAGAGAGCTCCGGGCCGGCCGTTTTTCTACTAGGGCCGGCCCGGAGGCAGTTAATGTATTGCCAAATTATGGCCACTAGAGGAAGCGGAAGAGCATAGGAAATAAGTATTTATCGTGTGGCCACGATGCAGTACTACCTTATATTGCATTTGACCTGAAAAGAAAATACTGTATACGAAAAAGGTTAGTTTTAGTCTCTGTTCACACAGAACGAATGTTCAAAGAGATTAGCAAGATGAATTGCTCTGCAAATTGTTTATAAATAGACCCCTTAGTATGTTCAGATGTTTATTTCCCAAATACCATCATAAAGAATAACAACAACAAAGGAAAAGCTAAAATGAAATCCAATTATTATATTAAACTCATAATTTATTATAATAAAAATTAGGGATGTCCCGATACCACTTTTTTAAGACAAAGTACAAAGTACAAGTACTTGCCCTCGTGTACTTGCCGATACCAATTACTGATACTTTTTCTTAAAGGGGCATGTTACTTTTTTCTAAAACAATACAAACTGATGATTTTAGGGCAGTTCCTCACCAGGACTAAATACAGATGTCTGCAGACCACAATACATGTCCACACAGCAGCCCAATACATGATCCCCCCACAGCAGCCCAATACACGATCCCCCCACAGCAGCACAATACACGATCCCCCCACAGCAGCACAATACATCCAAACAGAGCAGAAGGCTGCATTCCCACCTGGGCAGCATGTGGATCTCTGCAGGGCTGTGAGTTGATCGGATAGGTGCTGGTGACTGGGGCTGTACTGTGTGTAGGGCTGTCCATGGCTGTGCCTGTGCCGGGAAGGATGAGCAGGAGGTATAGAACCGGACAGGCACTGCCAGGGAGCAGCTACTGCTAGGTTTCCCAGCAGGCTGCCGAGGACCCAACGAAAATTTAAAGGGCCGGCATCGGCCTTAAGAATTGGGGCATTTTCACAAGTACTTGTGAAAATTCCTGGTACCGGCTCTGATACCGATACTAGTATCGGTATCAGGACATCCCTAATAAAAAATTAAGGTACCCATAAACCTGAGACGACGGCCCCCTCGTCTACCACTAGTACCAACCACTGCCTTGCTCTCCTGCCTATTCACATAACTAGGAAAATTCTTCCAAGCTGAACATTCTTATTCATGGTCCCTCTGGCCAACCACTGATGCCTGATGTGTATGTCTGTGCCCCTTTAGCCTAGAGGACAGAACATATATCCATCACGAATTTAGGGGGGGGGGGGCAAACCAGTAGTGTGATTTATGTCCACCATTCCCAATGCATTAAACTCCACCATTCACAATGCATTAAAATTATTTTTAATTGTGCAGTATTTTACAACAATCTGTTTGATTATTATCTCTAGGAAATTTTGTAACATAATGCAGGCGGTGTGATGTTAAAATAACAGATGACAAGCTGTGATCAAGGTGACAACTCCTTAGAAATGCATATCGTAAATCAAATTTACCATATAATTGTTTCAGAATATTTTGAACAATATGTGCAAATATAAAAGGTCAACATGAAATTAAATATATAGTCAGATCTAATTTTACATCTATAGGATCTGACATCCTGTAATTGTATCTTATATGTCCTGAGAGGAAATAACTCTATGCTTGAGTTTGTACCTTGAAGTAGATTCATCAATTTAAAACAGATTAATGAAAGCAGAGTTATAATTGCAATGGATTGCTGCACTTGTACATGTATGTTCCTTTCACCTTACAGCCTGCAGTTAAGCTGCTCTCATCCTTATTCAATACAGATGCTAATAATTAAATGCAGCCAATCAGAATTCACTCTTCTATAGCCAGACTAGTATACGATAAATTCTGATTGGATGCTATGAGTTCTTGTTTGTTAGAATTGGAAAAAAAGAAGAACCCCTTTATTTTAAAAGGCTGCTTTTCAGACAGTAATGCTTCTTTTTAATTGTGACATAATAACATTGTAAAGTAAACCCGAGATAACATAATATGTAATCTGGCTGGAAATGTGCACAGGAAAACTGTTTAAAAAAAATCACAATACTAAATTATGATGTCTTTTTATAATTCCAAGGAAGGCTGTAGTTTAGGCCCACTTTTCCACTGGGAACACACAACTGACATGTCCCCGAGAACACAGTGCTTTACCAGAATGCTGTATGGTAAGGACAGAATTAGTCACTGTTTCCCAGGGACAGTCCCCATTTTGAGGCCCCTGTCCCCCTGGAATCAGCTTCCCGGGATTTGGCCCTGTTTTTTTATTTCCCCCCGTTTGAAAGTTTTTTGGTTTTTTTTCGCTCAGCCTGAAAAAACTTTATTGCACTTGAAATGTGCACTCTGTGAGGCGTTCTTCAGAGGCACACTCTGTTTTTACATGTGGGAGTGTCATTTTTTTTACCAGCACAGCTCCCTACCCAGGTTGGAACGCAGCATCTGACAAGGCAGATTAACTGCACAGAACAGGAGGGAGGGGGAAGGCTATCGGAGGATGCAGCTGCCACAGAACTCTTCAGTGTTGTTCCCTACCCAGGTTGGAATGGAACATCTGACAAGGTAGATGAACAGACACATCTGACACAGAACAGGAGGGAGGGGAGTGGCTATCAGAGGATGCAGCTGCCACAGAACACCCCAGACCGGAGGAGTGTGAGTAGAGCTGTGGCAGCTGTAGAGAAAGAGTGAAAGTGTGGTCCTGTTCACACTGATGCAGTTTGTTTTTTGCACCATGTGCCTACAGTGCGCCAGGTGCACTGCATTGCCATTCATTTGAATGGCACCCTAAGGCAACTCCTGACCACAACGTGCCTAATCACACCACAACACATGGTGTCTCAATATTGTGTGGTGGAAAAAAAGTGAATGCATGGCAGGTGCGTTGTGCGATAGCATCCATTAATCACATGGTACCGTACAAAAAAACAGACCTCAGCTGGGCCACAAATGGGCCCTGTGATCCTGCATAGCTTTACTCTGTGAAATAGAGGAAACGTGCAAAATCCGCCAGCTTTGGTACAATGAAAGTACAGTATTATTGCAAGTATTAATTTTGCCTCTATTTAATGTCCGAGGTGCCCAGTGCTGTGTACCAGTACTTCACTGAGTCAGCACAGTTTTCTGTGTGCCTGTTCACACCACAGCATGCTGCATTTTTTTCACAGTGCACTGGATGTCATTGCACCACAGCGCACTTACTATTGAACTCTGTGTTACTACGCGTTGCGTTACTTATTACTGAACTCTGTCTTACTTACTACTGAACTTTGTGTTACTACTGAGATCTGCATTACTTACTACTGAACTCTGCATTATATACCACTAAACTCTGTCTTTGTGGGTGGGTGTGGTTACAAGGGGTGTGTGGTTTTATGGGCGTGGTTAAAAGTGGGCATGGTCAGTAGTGGGTCCCCGGATTTAATTTTGAAAATCTGGTAACCTTACTGTATGGGACTATAGCACATTCAAAACATGGCTTACCTGCTGATAGTTGCTACATGACTTGTTTTATTTTTACATCAATCAATCAATCAATGAAAGCTCCATTAGATCTTGCTTTCACCCAACATGCATATCCACTTGATGGTGCATATTAGATGATCTTACTTATAGGGTTTGATAGGCATCAATAACTTACCTCCAGCGAAAACTATGGAACATTTTCTAGCCTTTCAGTGTTCTTTTGCGTAGTCTTGAACAGTCAAGATCTTTCAAACTGTACAGATACCTGCAGGGATGTTCTAAAATCACTCATAGAGTCCACAGTGTAATTTGTTTTGGTATCTTAGCCTGATGGGTTTTTTCTTGTTCCCTCTGTTGGTGTTTTTCTGAATTTCAGTATTGTAGAACTTCAAATGACTGTGGAGATAATAGGGTTGAAGTATCTTCACATTCATCCACTGTTTGAACTATGGTCATAGAACTCCCCTGTGTCTTGCAAAATCTTTATATCCCACAGTACTGGAAATTTACCTTATTTATCTCATTTATGTTTATGTCAACATAAAAACTGTACCTGCTCTACAATGGTTTTCCGTTGCCAGTTTTAGAAACTCTGTAGCTAAGAAAAATATATGCTTTGCTATGCTGTTCTTTTCACTATTCTTCTTCTAGCAGCATACATGTGGTTGTTTAGCAACCTGTAACATCCACATTGTATAGGCATCTCAGCTGAGAATTCTGGAGAGATTGTGAGTGCTTACTGTGCTGTCTAATTACATTATCCCAGTAATGTAGTAAATTAAAAGGGTTCTTTGATCCTAACATACTAAAATAGATGGATAAAAAGAAAATGCTTTGGTAAAAGCTGAATACATTTATTGTGATTAATTAGAAAAGAGATGCTAATAGAGATACTAATTGTGCTTTAAAAGTAAAATATAGTTGGCAGAAATGTTTTCTGCATAAATGATCAGTGCTTACGTAATACTTCAGTATAGCTCATGAGCATTTGACCATGCAAGTCCCACGCCAAGTCAACGTAGTGATATCTTAAAGGCACATGTCTAGGGCAGGAAGTTGAAAAACCCAAATGGAACAATTTTGAGACAACAATGGGAAATTACTGAGCAGGTCTCAGAATAACAGGATACTTAGTGGTACAAATACACCGATATAACATTAATTTAGGTAGGAATGCCAATGATCGGCCATTCTAAACAGACAAAGAAAAAGACCAACAAGAGCAGAAGCCAAGGACACTATGGAAGGGTAGAAGCAGGGGAAAACAGAGTGAACAACTGAGGAAGGGAAGGAGAAGGGAGCGAGGATGCGCTAGATTGAGCTACGCCGAATGCTAGGGCAAAAAACAATATCAAAAGGTAATGAGAATCCCTGTGGAAGGTGGGGAAAGTAACAATCTATCCAAGGTGTCCAGATATCATTGTATTTATCCATTTTATCCTCCTGACGAGCCACAAACTTGTCAAAAAACAGTGTATTGTCACAAAATAGCCAAAGAAAAAGAGAGGGGGACCTCCAGGAAAGCGCAATCACCCACTTAGCAGGAGTAAAGATATGTTGTAACAATTTAAATTTGATTGGAGACTGGCTACATGGCTTCTTATTCAGAAGTGCAACGTAAGGGTCCCCCACCATATGTGGGCAAACGTGCCCTCCACCTGACAGCCTCTAAAACAGTTGGGGGAGCGGAAAGGGATAGCTCTGGAGATCCTAAAAAGGATAAGATACCACTGTAAAATCAGTTTATAGTTGGTTTCTAAAGCTAGCACCGTTGAGGAACTCCTAGGGGGTGGCGGTCCAAATCTGGTTTCAGTCTGAAGCTAACATCTCTCCACCCAAGTCAGATTCCCATTTAGAGACATAACTGGGCATGGAGGGCTGAGAGGCTGCCAATAGTCGGGCATATAAAAAAGAAATAATGCCAGGCACATGAAGATTTAACGCACACAAACCAAGTGCTCAAACCAAGTCTTCTGTAAGAGTTCTGGGTACTCACGCCACAAGGCAGCAGATGTGATAAGAATACAGGCAATGCAGTGGCGAAACGCTCCTGGGTGCAATAGGCATGGCGAAAAAGATGGAATCCCTTAGAGGGTAAGTAGTGAAGAATGAGGAGAGAGCAATCCACCTGGCTGTCCCACAGCTGCAAAGAGGGCAGGCACCTCCCAGGGCCAATGAGGGTGAAGCACAAGAGATTGTTAACCGCAATGGGATGACATAAGTACGCTTCTATTGACACCCACAAGGGAACCTCTTAATTTGCTTGTCACATGGTCACCTGTCCAATCTTAAAACCTCACAGTTCTAATCCTTTCACACTCCATCCAAGTTTTGGCCTTTGCTAGCGCTGCTACTGCTGTCAAGTCCAAATCATATGTATATGTGTGTAGATAGATAGATATAGAACACATGAGGTGTTCAGCTAAAATAACAGAATTTACACAGATATCTTTTGCTTGTTTGTTTGAGAAGACTGTGCAAGCATTTAGGTTAATATCTATTATTCATTGAATCACGCCAGTCTTTTTTCAACCTGATAGGCGTTAATTACCTGTCCCTGGTCTTTGTCAGTGTTTCTCTGTGTCACATTCGTCATTTGCTAAGAAAACCTATCTACACTGAGCTATTAGCTAGACATTGTTTAAACAAGACAAACAGCTAAACCAGGTTGGTTCAGTGCTCTTTGTCAGGGACAGAAGTGATTACACTTGTGTTGCAACATAAACAGACTTGATAATTAGGTCACATGATCAAGACCTTTTAACAAAACCATATAAATTGAAAATGGAAAAAATGTGCAACATCCACATTATCTATATGTTCAAGAATAAAGGAATAAAAGGAATAAAAATGTACACCCGTGTACACACACACACACAGATATACACACGTACATACAAACACATGCACATATACACATACACACACACACACAAATATACATATATATGTATATACATATATATACATATGCATCCACACACATATACATACACACATGCATACGCACGCATGTACATGTTAAAGAACTGTTGCCTCGGTGCATCATGTGGGGGCCCCATTGAAAAAAAGGGTATATGACTTGTTCAATGGGGGACACTGAGTGAATGGGACACGGATGTGTCACAAGAAACAGTGTGCTGACAATTGGAGTTGTCATGTGGGGTATTGGTATGTAAGGTTTTATGTGATGGTCAGGATCTCTAATTCTTCATTGAGTCCTGTTGGGGCGAGGGTATTGAGTCTGTAAATCCAAAAGGTCTCTTGCCTACACAGCCTTTGGAATCTCTCAGCTGGAGAAAAACGGGTGGGAATGTGTTCTATGGCGAACACGTGTAAGTCATTGATCCGTTTCCCATGTTTAGCTGCAAAGTGTCTGGGGACACTGTGGTCACTATCACCAACAGCAATGAAGCGTCTGTGTTCGCCTATTCTTTTTCTTAGGGTACGAGTGGTGCGTCCTATATCTATTTTTTTTCTGAACAAAATATAAATAAAGATAATAAAAAAAAACCCTACACATTATTTTAAAGCAGCTCCAAGCTATACAGTTAAAGGACATTTTTCAGTTAATAATGGAACTGCCAGAGGAAGTCGAATTTCAATGAGTGCTGACAGTTAAATGCAGACAGTCCTTAGATCCTGCACAGCAGAGACCTGGAATATACAGAAAGGTCTTATATTAATGGCCTAAATGGTCAAACAAGTGATTTGCTTCTAATAGTACTGCCACTTCTTTCTGACGGTGGATCACAATAATTTCATGCAATCGGTTTTTTTGGGAGGAAAGTTGGAGGATTTACATGTCATATGGTGTTTCATCCTTTGTGAAAGTATGATCAGGAATCTATAAACTACTCAACTATTATAAGTAACAAAGATAAAATAGGTGGTGCTCACAAGTGATAACCTCTGCTTGCTCACCATATCGTTGGGTGCTAATGGTATAAGGAGTTACCATACCATCTCTAAGATAAAGATGGATGGAGCGTGCACATGTGCATGTATTGTGACTGGGTTTGCACAACCGTTGTATTCCAAGCCTAGAATTTGGAGCATGATTATTCCAATCAGGGTGGGGTGAGGTCTTTTGACATGGTTAGACCAATCTCATTTAGTCATTAAGAGCAAGATACAACAGAAACAGAAACGTGTCACTTTTGTAAAAACGCTATTATGTTTCTGGTATAGAGCTTGTTTTTCCCCCGATAATTTGCTGCTATCAAAATGGACAAACACAAATGTAAAAGATTTTCATTTGCACTGTAAAGAAAAAAAATAAATCAGAAAATAAAACAGGCAGTGGAAAATGGAGATGTAGCCGCTAATAAAAACAAATTAGTGGATTAATAAGGGGTTAAAATGTCACATTGACAGCTTAGTAGTGCAGATTACGCATGGAGAGTATCTTTTCCCACTGGGCTCCTGTGTGAGGAAGATGTGTGCAGCTGATCCTGGCTTCCTAGGCCTGCTGCCTAGGGAGGCTACATGTGCTATGCTGTAAAGCCTGGGCTATGGCCTAAGCCCACACGGCCTTGATGGAGGTAGTTTCCCAGAAGTAGTGGAGCTGTTTATGGGAAGGAGCACCAGGGAGCAAGTTCGGCTGCAGGAGGTGCCTAAGAAGCTGGAACTTGGCTTGGATCTGACAGAGAGTCTGGCATCTTGACGAGGGTCTTGACCAGATGTCTGTAACCCTTAACCTCTCTCCCATGTGAGTTGTCAGAGGAAGAAAATCATGGAAAACTCTTAAGGTGCCCATACACCTTACGACCAATGCAAGACTTTTGTCTTGCGATGGTCGTATGCTTATTGAAAGCTCGTACGATCTGCCCACCTTGGACGGGCAGATCGTACATGCGATCATCTAAAGCCCGCCCCGCTGAGGGGCGGGCTTCCGATGACCACAATGCAGAACGGGCAGTGTGCGCGTGCGCACACCGGCCCGTTCCACAGCTATCGAACAAACAGGCTAGAAACCCGCCGACAATCGTACGATTCTCGGCGGGTTTTCGAGCATATTGGTTCGACAAAAGACGTCCAACCGTACAGTAGAAACGGTTGCACGTCTTCGTTCACACTGCTCGATTCTCGTACGATCGCGGGATTTTGCCCGATTCTCATACGAGAATCGAGCAGTGTATGGGCACCTTTAGTGACCGGTGTCCAACTTTACATTCACTTCCAACAAATGGCTAAGAACTTACCCTTGAGGCAAAATGATAGCCCATCCTTCCTCTGTTGTCCTTGACATGCCGTTGGAAGTCAGGAGGGTGCTACACATATGTTCTTTATTACATGCATTGTTGTGTGATGGACAGATGTGTTTGTTTGGTCCAGGTGTTTGCATTTGAGTGCCATTGAAAATGAACAACAACGGGCAGCACCTCAACATGCAACCAAAATATGTTGTGTGGCCAGACAACTGCAAGGTACAATAATAGAGCAAATCCTCTATTTTAAATGTAGCATAAAAGGTTAGTAAAATTTTAGTGTAGCAATTTTTAAAACTTTAATGTAACTGTGCTTGCTGAATGTTTGGTGTAGTTTGCAGCATAGCAGATCATCCACAGGGATGAATTATACTACACAAAATGCATTCAACTGTAACTGCAGAGGTGTCAATATAGCCTAACAGGCTGTACTAAGCTGCCTGATGTACCATGAGCCTGTCCATAGCCTGTAGCAACGCAGTCCCAGTTGATAGGAATGCCAGTGTTACACATGGCAATTTTCAAGCAATTACAACTTCTGGCTTTTAAAAGCGAACTCTTGGATGAGTGCAACCTACCATAACCCTTTTCTGTCAAAGTCCTGAAACAATCTAAGCTGCTGGTGGCAGATTACCTCTCACTATGTTCATTGCAGAGGTCTAAATCCAGCTTTCTGTTTGTTTTCACTGCACCTTCTCACTTCTTTAGTCAATTTCAACATTCAAACAATTGTATAATAATGTAGCGAAAGAGCCATGTGGGCATTTTAATACCTGAGATATCTTGTAATTTGATTACTGTGTCTGGTCTTTTGTAAGATTACAGGTACCTGGCCCCCAGGACTTGCTGGTGTTATTTATTTATTGTTAGGGATGGTCTCGATGTTCGAGTCGAACAAAAGTATGACTTGAACATCGGTAGTTCGTGTGTCCGGCGAACACACAAACTATCAGGGCGTTGTAAAAAACATGTCTTTTTTTTTCAATTAAAGGATTTTTTCAAAAGTCTGGACTTTTTATTTACAATTTATTTGAACCCTTTAGTGAATGGGTAGAGGTATAAGTACCCCTTACTCATTCACAAGGGGGCTGCATCTGGGTGCCCCAGGGCTTGTGGGGAAGAGGCCCTTGTCCTCATCGGCACAGGGACAAGGTGCTTTTCCAGGGGCGACCCAGGAACATACCACAGGGACTGGTATGGCAGGGGGGGATGGGGGGCGAGTGAGGCTGTGCCCAGATCAAGGGTCTGGTTATGAATTTTAAGGGGACTCCATGTTCCCCCTCCCATTTTTGGAGGTGGGGTTCCTCAATATTCCTACCAGACATTAGGGCCTGGTATGACTTTGAGGGGGAACCCCACATGCTTTTTTTTTTGTTTGTTTTTTAAATGGGGTCCCTCGTTATATTCCTACCAGACCTTATGGGTCTGGTATGACTTTAGAGGGGAACCCCACACTTTTTTTTATTGTTATTTGAATGGGGTCTATTCTAATATTCCTACCAGACCTAAAGGGTCTGGTATTGTTTGGGAGGGGGAACCGCACGCTTTAAAAAAAAAATATTTTGTCATTTTGGCTGCAGCAGGTTCTATACATCGTACAGATGTGCTGCTCTACAGGCAGTTTAAGGGGACCCCCCAGGCATGATATTTAAAGGAATTTTACATTTTTATTGTTTTACTTTTAGCAATGTTAAAATCACTACTCCTTTAAAAACGGTATTTTTTAAAAAGGTTTTTTTTCATTGATTCATGTCCCCCAGGGCAGTACCCAAATCCCCATACACTTTTTATGGCCAATAACTTGCAGATAAGCATTCAAAAAGGGGACATTTGTTTTTCCGAGTTTGGGTCCCATAGACTTTCATTGAGTTCAAACTTTTTCTATGTTCTAAAGTTCAAACTCGAACCCAACTGTTCGGACCATCACTATTTCTTGTGAATTTTACCGTAGTATATCCTAAATTAAATTGTATGCAAACACTAAAAGTTAACTTCCCTTGTAGACTCTGAAATATTGGAGGGACAAAAGAGAGGCTGAGATTGTCCATTTTCAGATCGCAAAAGATGATTAGAAAAATGATTGGGAATCTGCTACTCACACCTGTTCGGTGCCTAAAAGGAATATCATCCAACAGTGAGAAAGAGCGTGTGGGGAATATTTCTGGCCCTAGGCTGGTTGGTTGCTCTTGATGCTTGTTGGGTGAGATTCTGAAGATCTATGCTGTAAAATCATTGGAACCTGATGTGAAGTGGAGAAGAGGATAAGCCCAAAAAGAAGGACGGATGGCAGTGGACTCTGAGTGTCCCCATACACCTTCTTGAGGAAGTGGTCACATTAGAGCCACAAAATGTGTAGACAGTGTACCACCCTTACATTCTGTGTCCAACGAAAGTTGGTGTTATCACACAAGCTCCAAACAACTTTGCGTTTCTGCAAATCCCATTTCTCCTTCTTTTTGGGCTTCTCTTATTTCCTCCCTTTGGTCCCTTAAATATATAATTGAAATAATTTTGTTATATTTGTTTAATAAGAGCAAACAATACCTGTTGCTCCTGCCAGAAATCCAATGAACATCTAACTACTGTAGTGAGCTGACTACACAGAGCTACTGCTGCATTGAAAACCCAAGGAGTCTTATCAACCCAAGCTACCTTTGTTGACTACAGAGTGACGTCCTATGTTAGGTTTCCTGTAGTCCATATTATGAACATGCAGGTTAAGGTCACAACCCTGCTCCTCCATCGCTAAAGTGAGAGAGTATTTCACTTTAGGACAGGAAGTGTGTTACTGGCAGGATCACTAGTTGAAAATAAAGGAGAAAAAGCCTATAATAGAAAACTAATGCAGCCACTACATCTAAGAAATGGTAAGCTGCAAAATATATTACACGTTTGTATTTGGGTTTAAATGCACTTTAAAAGGTTAGTAATGGTGTTTTATTTTAGGCAAATGCCGATGCCACAAGGCCGTTTCACTTTTTAGCTTCTAGGCTCAGCTCACTAAGCAATAACTTATATGTACTATTTGCCTTATCAGGCTCCGTTTACTCAGTTACAATGAATGTGTTATTTTCCATAATGGGCTCAATTTACTAAGCTACCGTACAATTAATGTGTTAACTGCTGTAACAGGGTCAGTTTACTAAGCTATAGCTCATGTGCTTGGCTGTCATTTCTATAGATAACGGTTCCTATCACAATTAATGATTGTGGCAGCTTAGTGAAATGAACCACCCATGGACTCTGGCAATGAGATCTCCAAAGTCAAGTTCTCAGCTTCTTCCACCTGGTGTGGCTGTTATGAGGAGAAACTCTTATGGAACATGATGGTAAATGCAGGAGGTGAAGTAAGACTCTTCCTGTATTCCTGTAAGGAGGGAGACTCTCTGGCAGACAGAGGCAGCCAGGTTCTCCAATAACAATATAAACTTGTACAGATTTCAGCTCAAGCAAACAATAAGACTGTTTCTAAAATATGGCAGTAACATAACGCAGCATAAACACAAAACGTTGTCTCGAGGAAGGTCAGGAAATAGTCGGGTGCTTTGTCATATTTCAAGCTTCAAGTAAGATTTTCCTGCGCTTTAGAGTTTAGCCAAGATTCTACCTCCCAGTTCAGGCGTAATATACACATTCAATTACACACAACAGTACTGAGAGGCTCTCTCGCTTCTCTATATAATATTTCTTTTTTCTCCTTGTGCTCTTCAGACAGAGATTATCCCCGCTGCTTCTATGAAAGGGAATTGGTTTCCAACTTTGTATAATTTGAAGATCTGTCACTTTCACTACTTTCATTTATGTTAAATAACTGCCTGCTCTCCACACATATCAATGCACACTCACAAGGGAAATGTACTGTGTGTTTTTATAGGATGTTCACTAAAAGCTTATGAACATTTACATTCAAGATAAGCATGCTTAGGAATTTACCATATGTGCTATTTATTTATTTTTTCTAAAATGGCCACTGAACCCATTGAAAGATTAAAATTATATACACAGTATGTTTGTGTGTGTGTGTGTATGTGCATGTATGTATATATATAAATAAAAACCAATAGCACCAGAGATGACCACTCCACTGAAGAAATATATATGCAGAAGTTCTAGGTCGCTGCCCCACATCAGTCAGGGAGACTGTAATATCTGATGAGAAAACAAAAACAAGGGGCACCTTCCCTAGTGTAGATACATTTAAAAAAAAAAAAATGGCAAAAAGTGGAACGATACTCACCAAAGAGTAGGTAACAGTAGGTAGCGTTTCCAAGGTTCTCAGAGGTTCTGAGGAAGGGGGCGTGGCCCCAGAAATGCGTAAACCCTGGCATACTGTGCTGTCACATAGGAACTACCATTTGTGCAGCTCTCTCATGCTGTTCTTGCTTTTTGCTAAGACCTTTGATTTGAAGGCTCAATGTTACGTACTCTTTTGGGAGTATCATTCCCCTTTTTGCCATTTATATAATAAAAATAAAAATGTATCTACATTCCCTTCTAGGGAAGGCGCCCCTTGTTTTTGTTTTCTCATCAATATACACTGAGTGGCCAGATTATCATGACCACCTGACGTTGGTAGGCAAATTAGCTATAATTTCGCGCTGAAGTTGCTAGAGGGCCAGACCATTATAAATAGGGAAGCAGGTTGTTTACCACGACAGTACAAGTGATTTTTTTCTGAAGATATGGGTAAACAACGCGATTTAACAGCCTTTGAACGTGGGACGAATGTTGGCGCCCAAGCCATGGAGCGAGCATCAGCAAAGCAGATCAGATAAAACTGAAAAGAAACCAAGCAAGACCTTGGCCATAGAAAAACAAATCCTTGAATAAGGATGTTTATTTATATTGTTATAAACTTGGGGCGATGCATTAAAACAGGTCAAGCACAAGGGCGTCTACTTATCAATTCCAAACAATCAGACCTGTAAAAGATAATTTTCAAACATGACAAAGACATTCCCATGTTCAGTTCATGTTGATGCACAAAACATCTGAATTGTAGCTCTGGCTTATCTTGGCTCACACAGCACATAATAGCTAATCAGACAGTCAGACTCAAAAAATATATTTGCTTCTTTGAACATTTTTATTCAGTAGTGGTTCCTTCAAAAGAGAATTACAGTTAGGGTAAAAATCATTAATAAACTTGCATAAGCTTATTTTCCTACTTGTTCCGTGTTTTTTTAAACATTTTTTGTTTTATAGAAACAGGTATACTAATATAATATTTTGTATTTAAGGTGCTCAGTACAGCAACCTTCATAACCATTAAATTTAGGGGTTCTTTTGTTGGCTAGCATTTGATAACACAGATGGATGCAGGTTTCATTGGTATACCTATAATGACTGCAGTGATTATTTAGTGGTTTAAAGTTGAACTCTAGGCAGATAGAAAAACACAAATTTCATCCAGTAAACCCTGACATGAGGTAGCAAAGCCCTACCTCTACGAAGCCAGCCACATCCACACAGAGATAGTGTGGAACAAGTCAGTCTTGGAGAAAAGGTCAATTCAGGTAGACTACAGGCAAATATTACAGACTTGTCCTTTTGTCCTCTGCTTGCCTATTATTTTGGGCATAGCTTCCACAATATACAATAAAAAAAATGAAATATCATTAAAATAATAATGCTCATCGTAGCAGCAGATCTGTAATGTCCAGTTGTAAAAAATACACTTCTATAAGCAAAAAAAGAAACTGGCTTGAAGCAAGATAATTTTACTGTACATAAAATAGCTTATTTTCTTAAGACCATAAAAGTATTGTCAACATAAGTTTTTTATTATGAGTTGTAAAAAAGCATTTTTATTAAAAGTTAGACATATCTTTTTTTTTTTATGCATTCTTCCTTGATATCCTATACCTAAACATTCTTGAAAACAATGCAGCACAATGCCTTCTTTTACTTAGGGCAAATGGGCATCTTTTTTTTTTCTTATTTAATAAAAAAACTTTTTAATGATTTTAACTTGCTTGTGTGACTGGGCAGGGTAGATGTTTTCAATAGGTGGGTGGGGTCTATAATAACACTCAGGTAGAGATACATTTGAGAGCATAGAGGAGAGCCAGTTGAGAGATGCGTGCTGCTTAATATTAGCTTGTCATTTGTGGGACCCTGAGGTCCACGCCTTGCAGTTTAGTTTAATAAGTTTTTTTCTGGCAATCCTAGGCCTGGTTGGTCCCCATATAAATGTAAGTATTTTGGTCTAGAGAGAGTGCAAAATATGTGAAGGAACCATCCTAGGAGTGTGGTGGGTAAAATACAGACGTATAGGATGTATAGAATGACCATAGTTACCGCTGTCATTTTTCCTAGCCACACTATTCCTTCCAGTCCAATATTAGGTGATGGAGATGACATAACAAAGCCGCATAATTAGCTGGAAACAATGTGTCGGTCAGGTGAACACCAAAAATAATAGACATGTGCGATTCGTTTCGTTCCGAATCGAAATTCGGACGAATTTTCGTAAATTCGGACATTCAGATGTATCCGAATTCCGAATCCGAATTCACTTTCACACCCGAATCCTGAAAAACGAAATAACACAAATCCGAATTTAAAACGAAACGAAACTAATTTTTTGGCAGTGCACATGTCTAAAAAATAAGATAAGGAAGTTTATTGGGAGTCCAACTGAAGTCAAAATTACTTCACACATGCTGTGAGATGTCAGAGGAGAGATTAACGTCCAGTACTTTGGATTTGTGGCTATTCACATGTCGCCCCAAAAGTGAGGCGAAGGGCTGCAAAATGTAGAATAAAATGAATAAAGAGACAATCAGGTTAGTAACTAGGAGGATAATATTGCCCAATAATACACACAATTTGTAATGATAGACTACTATTCCTGTGATATCTGAGGCTTTCCTTAGTAAAATTCCATCTGGGCCTGGTTGCTTTTTAAGCTTGAGCGCTTTAATAGCGGCTTGCACTTCTAGCAATGTGATTTCTGTGTCAAGTAAGGATCAAAGATCTGCAGGGACCTAGGGAAGAGTAATTGTAGAAAAGAGTGCTTCAGTCTGTCTGTGATTAAAGGTGGCCATACACTCTACAACCATCGCAAGACTTTAGTCTTGCGATGGTTGTAAAGGGATTAAAAAAACGTACGATCTGCCTATCTTGGACAGGCAGATCGCACTCTCGATCATCGCAAGCCCGCCCCACTGAGGGGCGGGCTTCCGATGACCGCAATGCTGAACGAGCAGTGTGCGCGTGCGCACACCGGCCCGTTCAGCATTTATCTTCCGAGCACCGTTCTAACCAGCCGAGAATCGTACGATTCCCGGCTGGTTTTCGAACATGCTGGTTCGACAGAAGACGTGCGACCGTACAGTAGAAACGGTCGCACGTCTCCGTTCACACTGCTCGATTATCGTACGAAAAAACGATCGCATACGATTATCGTACGATAATCGTGCAGTGTATGGGCACCTTTAGAAGGATAAAGATTGGACAAGTGCATTTGGAAGATTTGGGTGATCTTGAAGGAGTTGCTGGGTAGCTGGCCAGTGTCTGTTTGGGGTCAGATAGGATTATGTAAAAGGGTGTAACACTGAAGTCTGCAGGCCATCATGGTGTTGAGTTTTATTGCCTTTGAGACAAAAGTAAAGTCCATCTATTTTGTTTATCTACAAAATTAAGCAGAGGCTTAGAAGAGTAAAAAGTAAAGTAAAATCAAACCTTTTTTGGCTTTATTTCTCTTTTGTTTCACAGAGATACATTTACTAATGTAAACAACTGACATGATATGATGGGCTGAAATCATTGCTCAAATATGGCTATGAAATGTGTTATGGGCTGCTAGGATGCCGGTGCTCTAGCAACCAATGAAACTTCAGCTATCATGGGCTAGGGAAGCTTCTAATGAACCCTCAGAGAGCAGCTGTGACATTCAGGACAGCTTCCCAGCACATACATGCCCCTCTCTGAGCACTGGTGTCTCTCTGTATGCCAGCTCAGAGTTGCACTTAATTACTGCGTTTCCTAATCTGTGAACTGGTGGTAATTCTTTTTGAATATGTTGCAGCAATAGTGACATGTTCTTAACCCCTTCATGACTGAGCTTGTTTTTGGTTTCTGTTAGTAAATGACTGACACACTTTTGACATTTTTGCTGTGTGATTCTTCCACGTCAGTAATATACTTTCTTACAAAGTGCACCCACACATATTATATATTGTTTTTTAGAGGACAGATAGGGCTATATATTTATATCACATATGTGTGTCTAACGCCTCACTTAGGACAAATACAAATTAAAAAAAGAGGAAAAAACGTAAAAAAAAACTTTTTTTCCCAGTTTTGATTTGTAGTATTTTTTTTTAACAAAACCAGCACAGCTAAAAAAAAATGCAATACATACATTCATTTATTTGTCCCTTATTTTTAATTTTTTTACACTTTTCACTATTTTTTTTAATTTATTTACACTTTTCACTTTTTTTATACTGACAAATTTTATTTATTTAATTATATCAGGCAGTCATTGTGAATTAATCTCACTATTACTGCTTGATAAATTAATACATTTTTTTTATTATCAGGCTGCTTCAAACTTCAGAACAGCCGATAATAAGTTAGTGACACTGATCCTGCAGCAGTTCAGGATTCAGCTGTCAGTGAATGTTTCAGAAAACTTAAACATTCTACTTTCAAGAATAGATACATTATGTGTCTAATACATAACATTTTGTATCTATTCTTGAAAGTCAAAAAAAAAAAAAAAAAAAGCCAGTATAGCTTGAGAGAGATATCTCTCGATCTATACGAGCTGTCAGAATGCCGGCAAAAGCCGACATGTGTGTCTGCTTTGCTGTGACTCTCAGACACCCGATATTAAGGTATCGGGTGTCTGAAAAAGGTTAACCCTTTCAGTAATGGATCTCTAGATAGTTAGACATCTATTACTGAAAGGTAACCGCTGATTCTCAGCGGTTAGCAGCCTTCTAGTGCAGGAAATAACTCGTCACGTACAGTGTACGTGACGAGTCATTTGGTCCCTTTGTGGCTGGACGTACAGTGTACGTCTCCCGTCACGAAGGGGTTAAAGTGACATTAAAGTCAATTTGTTTCCCCTCCCCCCAATGTTAACGAAAGCACTTACCTTAAATGATGTTTCTTAATCCGATCTTCTTCTTTATTGTCGTTTTCATCTGTCCCTCCAGCGCTGCAGCGGGTCTCTGATCCAGCACTGACTCCTCTGTCCTTGCTGGCACTTCCTGTCCCACGATGTCTGCATGCGTGTGCACGCGTTCATAGACTTACCTTGTGTTTCTCCTCGCGTCCCGGCCGAAAATGTGAACTGCACATGCGCCTGCCCCAAGATGCTTTGCGGCCGCACGAGGATCTTCACATTTTCGGACGGGAGCGCACAGGGAAGACACAGATGAGTATTAACCTCTGTTAAAGTGGGGGTTTTTTTTTACACTCTTTGCATAGATCTACTGCTTGCTAGCAGTAGATCTATGCAAAAAAAGGAGGCTTTAATTATCCTTTAAAGTGGCAGTTATAAAGAGCTACTTGAATCTGTTGCATGTCAGAACTGCAACTAAAACGGTTGCCAGGCTTTCATGAAAAAGCCAATAATACTTTATTGAATTTCCCCCATGGTGTCTTATAGTAACCATCCATGCATATGAGGACAAACCAGCTTATAAATTAGAATGCTACACATAGGGGTCAAGGTCCAGAGCCTTGGTTTATATACATGTGCAGAGCCACTTTTAGGTTCGTGTGAGACTGGGAATAATTATATCACTGGGAACAGAAAAAGCTTAACGGTGGGTGTAGTCAAGAAGCATAACAAAACAGTACTGACATCGGGTATTCCAAGCTCAGTGTTGGCAATGTGAAAATACAACAGCATCATTTACAAATACATTCTAATGGTCTGTACTGTATTCAGAGAATGACAAAATAAGTCCATGCCAACAGAATCAGGCTGGAGAGAACTACTCCCAATGCGGTAGATAGGGATTATCAGTAAGAAATGCCCAGAACGGTGTGAATGTGACTTACAGGAGTCTAACAGCATAAATAATTTACTTTGGACACAAATGGATAAGAAACAAGTGGTATACTGATCCGTTGAAGTCCGAACCCAAGAGATTTCAAGCTGGAGCATCAGGGTAGGCTGAACCAAGGGTTCTGGATCTCAGCTGCCATTGAGGTTTATGAGAATCTGTAGAGGATGGTGCAGGAAATCTGAGAGGGGGAAGGATTGACAGAGGAGTCTTCAGCAGAGAGCAGTCCAATGTTGTAGAGCAGGGGTGCCCACAATTTTTCGTGTTAAGATCTACTTTTCAAATGAAGAGCTACATGAGATCTACCAACGAAAAAAAACCCTCCCTCGCTCTCTCTCTTCTCCTGGTTGTCTCTCCTCGCTCCCTCACTCCTGGCTGTCTCTCCTCGCTCTCTCTCCTGGCTGTCTCTCCTCGTTCTCTTGGCTGTCTCTCCTTGCTCTCTTTCCTCTCTCTCCCCCCTCTCTCACCTGGCTCACCTTGCTGTATTTTGCAAACAGTGCAGTGCAACAGGCTGTGTAAACTAATATTCTTTGATGTAATACTTAGCACTTCAACCACCAGTATCCACCAGAAAGGTGTCAGGGAGCTTGGCTCAGCAGACTCAGGCTAATAGGTAATCATGTGTGCACAGCTAAATAAATATACCAAAATGGAAGAAAGGGGCCACCATTCACACCCTTCGTGATCTACCAGCATCAGCTTTGAGAGCTACTGGTAGATCACGATCTACCTAATGGGCACCCCTGTTGTAGAGGCAAACCTTTGCTTCTCTTGGGGTGCTGATGACATAGAAGCAGCTGCAGTAGAAGAAAGTGAGTTTGAAAGGGAACTATATTTGTATTTAATTTGCTTAGCTTGTAAGGTCTGAAAGTTGGCCATTCGGTGATGGTATTCTGCACCAAATCTGTAAACAGGTAATGGAAGTCCTTCTTGATCATTAGCCTTTTTAGGTAGCCTTTCCTTAGTCATATAAAAGTGTAGTTGACAATTAAATCCCAAAAAGATAGAATGAGACCGTTACTATGAGAACTATGTTGATATTTTAAGACAGAAATACCCAACACTTAAACAGTTCTTCTGAAAATCTGACCCAGTCCCTAAATGTGGTATGACCCACTAGCTTTATAGACTGGCCTTGGGACCTCCATAAGGTAGACAAGACTAGAAACTGTTGTACCAACAGACTTTGCATGTGTGAGTGTGTGAATATCCCCCCTTAACTAGTATTGTATAACAGTGAACAAACATTAACAACAAAAGCTGTACGTGAGGGTTTCATAAAAAAAAATTGGGAAAGTTGGTTTTGTGTTTATACAGTACAAACCGATCAATCAAAAAAACATTATTTGTGTATTAAACCATCTCACTGGTTCATATGTTTCTGCGCCATCATGTTTTTTGATATAGATATACACATATACATGCTTTTTAAAAGGTTTCAGGATGCAACATGTGATCAGCCATTGCTGACCGGTTCTTGAAAGTGCATGCTTCAGGGCTGCTATCCTTATCATCCCTACAGTATTTGTCAAGTCACTGTCCCAGAACAACAATGCGCATATCAGGTGTCAGGTCGTTTCATGTATGCATGCTTGTTACAGGGCAGTGAGTTAAATGTAGTGAAGAAGAGACAAGGGCAGATGCCATATTTCTATTCTGTAAGATTCCCTTTAAGTATAAGTCCAGGCAATCAAAAAATTAACTCTTGGAGTGGGGGCCTAAACTTATTGCTCGTTTTGGTCGAGGGACTAAAACAAACAAAATACACCACCTGATCTTCGGTCCTGCTTGGGTGCTAGACCGGCCCTGCAGCCTCTTCTACCTCCCAGCAGTCTAAGGACATGTGACGTTATCATGTCTAATGCAACTGCATTAGACATAAGGATGCCAAGAGACATTCCACCATCCAAAGAGGGAGCGAGGTGAGCCGTCGCAGAACCGAGGATCAGGTGAGTATATCTATATATTTAGCCCCTAGGCCATAATTAGCAGTTAACACTTGCAGTGGGGCTACTTGTTTGATCGCCTGTAGTTCTTCTTTAAGTATGTATACAGTTCTGTAATAATGTAGGCAAACAGGGACAGCTAATTTTGGCTTATGTTAATGGTGCCTGTGGAATGTACACTTTGTTCATCAGCCACAGATATTTTATTAATGTCTGTAGGCGGCTTTAGGCAGCCAACAGATAGGCAGACATCTCAGAGAGCAAAGGAAAGTGAGAGATTGTCTTATCCGAAGTAGCTGATGCCAGTGCTATGCGTTTATTACTGCTCAACTGTTACTACACTGGCCAGTTAACAAAGGAAACACATCAGTAGAATAATTTGTCAGATCATATACGCCCAGGATTGAAGTGCATTTTCAGCATGTGTGATATGGGCTTTAGAGTGTAAATTATGCTAGAAAGTGGCCTGAATTGGAGATCAATTCCTTTGTATATTTTAATACATGAATATTAATAGCACTTTTTTTGTCAGAGAGACCATTCCAGTACAATGTACTCAGAGACAAGGCTGGCATTTTGCATAGACAATTTAAGCATAGGGTTGTGGCTCCCAGAAAATAATGAATTTCTGTGTATAGCAAATGGTTCCATACTGTCTTACAGTAATTCATTTATATCCTTATTGTTGCTGCTCCTGAACAGTTGGTGTGTTATGTACTTAAAGTTCACCCATTCTGGTTCCATATGTCTAGAACTGCTAGCACATCAGGGTGGCCCTTTTCCTACTCTTCTAGTCATCAGTTCTAGATATGTTGGTACAGACCGTCTCTTTGAGCATCTTCATCCCCAGGCTTGATGTGCAGCTATGATATCTGCACTTATGTGACATTAGCAGCAGATTAACAACAGTGCACTGCGTTATTAGCACTGGCACAATGTGGTGCCATTTATTCTAAAATACACCTCAATGTATCTTCCCATCACCCTGCATTGCAGGACACAATGTGCAGTAACATACTACTGTGTATTGCAGTGTGCTGCTGAAAATGCAGCAGGCATGATTTTTGGTCCATTGTAGTGCATTAGTTAGTCCACTGAAATGAATGAGCTGCCTTAACGCACTACACGGTATAATGCAACATGTGTTAACTGCACCACAGCAGACCACACTGCTGTAAGTGGGCCCTCAGGGCTGTGGTCAGGGGAGTAGGAAGTATAAAATAGGCCTTCATAATGATATGCTCACATACTGTTCAGAGTCCACACATTGAGGCTGATTTATTAAAAGAGTTGAGAATGTTCATAAAAAAAAGTTTATTTTTTATAAACATTCCCTTTAAATGAACATTCCCTTTAATTGTCATGTGAAATGCAAATTCCTGTTTATTTATTGGATAATTGAAGTGAATCTTCATTTTTTTAGGGTTACTTCTTTAGTAAATTAGCCTCTGCTTGCATAGTCTATCCTGCTGAAACCCATGTCTATAGAGTATGGCACCTGCTTGACCAACATCATGTGCATCCTAAACATGGCTCCATCAGTACTGTTCTAAGCACATACAGTGGTGAGGTATTATGTAAGCCATTGGGCTGGGGAAGAGCTTGGTGCCGATGTTTAAAGATGTCACCTGGTTATTAAGCCCAATGGTTGTTCCAACTTTGCATTTTTTTTTTTGCCAAGTCTTGACCTTCAGACTATTTATAAGTGCATGTTTGTTGGTGATAATTGTTTCCATTCATTAAGCTTCCAGTTTGTTTAACCGTTTTTCACTTCTATTTTGCATTCCATGGACAGAGTAGATACATTGGCATTTTTCAATACTGGATTATTAAGCAATTATAGAAGTGGCATTTATTAGTACTTGTAACACAAGCAGCATCCTTTTTTGTAACCTACCAAAAGCATTGTCTGGATTTGAAAGTTTAGTTTGAAGCTTCTGAAAAAGGTCCTAATTATGTTACATAACCTTCCCAGGCCACTTGATATCCACTATATAACTACTCCATGAGCTATTTGTCTAATTTATTAAAAATGACCTGCTTGGCAGTTGCAGTTGGCAGCGTTCTGTATACAGAATGCCCCTTAAATGTCATTTCCTACTCACTTGTTTGTTTTTCCCAGTAATTTTTTCTCTTGTCAGAATGCTGGGACTGATCATGTAATTAAAGCTTAACTCCAGACAAAACCTTTACTTTGTTTTGGAGAAAGGTTAGAGCATCTGTCCGGTTTTTAGTGCCACCTGTCTGCCTGTTGGGGAGATTTCTTTTCACTTACTGCCAGGACAGGAAATTTTTCCAATAGGGACACAGATAAAAAAAAACCAAACATTTTTTTTTAGTAGAGTGAGGAAAGGTTAGAACTGCTGACAATGTTTTATTGCCTTCCTATTGTCTCTGCCTTCCTGTCCCTGTGACGACCACTCCTTCTTTTTGTATGGACGTCACAGGGATAGGAAGTGAAGAAAATTCTCCCCAATGGAGTCTGAGAAAGAAATAAAAACCTTATAGAAATCTTAATTCTCCCCCACTATATCCAAAACTGACACCAATTTTGTCTAGAGGTCGGCTTTCAAGCAGGCAGATCTTACTATTTAGCCTAACAGAAGCAGGAAGTTACTACACTGCATGTGTCAGAGTCCAGAGGTCTAGTATAGATAGGAGTCTGCAATGACGGTTGTGAAAATCTTCATAATCAATGTAACTGATCGGAGGGAGGTTATTTTTTTTCACTTAACCTGCAGCTATTCCACTCATGCAGTATTTTTTGTAAAAGGAGTTATTCTTCAAGCTTTCCTTCTTTTCAGCATCAATAAATCTGCGGAGAGGAGAGCGCTGTGAGCGGTCGACGTCTCTGCTCCTGCACTGCCCCGCCTCCTGTGACAGATCAGGAGAGTAGCGATGTGTGGGTGGAGACAGCTGTCACAGGCTGTTCGAGGGAGGAGTCGGCTGTCAGAGGAGATCAAGCTCTTCTCCCCGCACCGCTCGCTCAGCCACCTGTGACAGCTGTCAGGAAGGAGAGCGAGGTACAGGCAGTCAGTGATCGCTGAGTGTTTGTACATAATTGAGGACATAGTATGTTTACGGTGTTCCCAATTATGAATGAATGGGAAGTGATCTCCACAAGTTATGAATGAACAGGAACACTTAGTATAGAGGCTTCCTGTTCATTTATAACAGAGGCTGCAGAAAAAAGATTGAGGACATGTGTTCTCAATCCCTTTTTTCTTTTTTAAAAGGGAAATATCAGGGATCTGTTTAGACCCCTAATATTTCCCCGTAGGCCCTAAAAGTAACTTAAAATATTTAATAATAAATACAAATAAAATATAAAAATAATTGAAAAGTTTATAATAAAACTAAAATATTTTTTTTTTAAAAAGGTTAAAAAAAAACATCTTCGGTTTCGGTCTGACTTTTTTTGAATTTTGGTTTTGTCTCGGTTTTGAAATTTTCATTTCGGTGCACCTCTACTTACAACCTACCCTATAGTTGTTTGTGACCCAGCTGGGAATAATCACCCTCTCTATTTATCCTGGTGATGGGAAATATAAAATCTTACAGATGACCCTAGAATAGGAATGTGGGTGAGGGTCTGTTTTGGATGCAGCTGGCAGAGGATTTCCCAACATTTGAAAGAGATCTCCCTTTACATCCGTTTGTGTCTCCAGGACATGAAATGAAAGGGAATCTCCCCAAAAGGGATTGGCAAGAGCTTTAACCATTCTCTACACTATGCAAGATTTTAAAATTGTTTGGGCTTTAGATATACTTTAACCCTTAACCATTTTTAAATTTATTGGCCTCAAAGATTTATACTTACCTAATTGGGCATCAGGGCTCAAAAGTACACAACCTAGAAAATAAAATACTATAAAAAGTCTATGCTGAATTCTCTATGTGAAGACGTAAGTTTATGTAAGGTTCCCCCGTGTTACAGGGAAACACAAGACATAAAATGCAGACAGCAGCTCTCTTTCAGATATATAGCTGCTCATAAATATGAAAATACTGCTCCTCTCTCTCCCACAAAAGAGCTGAGCAAAGAACAACGGATTACTGGTAAGATTTTATTACTTTGGAAAAACATCAATATATGCCTATATGCAGTGTTATATGAACATTATCCTTTTTGCTATATGTAGACCTTTTATTTTGATAAACGTAAGGAAATGTAAAATACAAAATATCCCTTTTGACAAGCTTTACACTTTAGAAAAAAAAAAGAACTGCTGTGCGGCGCAAATTTATTTACACAATTATTATCTCAAAACAAAAGTAAGTAAGTAAAAGAAACATATTTTTCACACAATTTTTACCTTACCATAGACAGACTGAATTGGAAAACAGCAGATGTAGCCGAGGATAAATGAAAAGCATTGATTTTTTTTTTCCATACATTTCTTTTTTTTTGCCAGTGTTCTTTTGTACTGTACGACATGACAGAAATAACTCACCTCTGAAAATATTATTACCTAGCATGCACACTTATGTTTGTACAGCTGTGCACTGCAACCGTCTAGATATGCTTAAAGTTCTTGCCGCCAAGAGGGAACTGCAGATAATATGTGACCGAATAATTAAAACGGGAGAAAAGAAAATAAGCACAAACTTGGGGTACCAACCACCAACTTTGGTGGTTGTGACAATTTTTTTATTAATTGACATAAAAATAGGTTTTCTGTAAGTGAGAGACAGAGTGGGTGTGTTTGGGGACAGCTTTCCTGTATAAAAAGCAGGGGTTCTCACCAGATTGCCAGAAAAAGAAAATAGGGTACACTAGAGCAGTGTTTTTCAACCTTTTTTGTGCAAAGGCACACTTTTTTCATGAAAAAAATCACGAGGCACACCACCATTAGAAAATGTTAAAAAAATTTAACTTTAGTGCACACTCTTCATACATGTAAGTGCTGGCCAAGGCCTTAGTATTTAAGCACCACACCCCTGGGTTGAAAGTGTAAAGTGTATACATATCTCAAATAAAAATACATTTTTATTCAGAATTGTCTTTTGGCACCATTAAAGCCCCACTTTTTTTCTTTTTCTTTACACTAGTCAAGTGCACACTGCTGGTGTATCATGGAAAAGAACCCCATCACCTTCCCAGTTGCTAGGAGCGTGACAAGACCTGCAGAAAGGGGGGTCCTCTGAGGGATGCTGGCAGAATTGCCTCTATCAATTCTCTGTCACGGCTTCATCTTTTCTCCACGCCGTCACTACTCCACGCCCCCCTGCTCTGTCACGCGGCTGCATCACCGCTCTATACCCGGTCACCGCCGCTCCACGGCCCCAGCTATGTCATCGCGGCTGCTCCACGCTCCCAGCTCTCGTCGCGGCTCCATTGCCGACCCGCGTCCCCTGCTCTCGCACCGGTATGATTGGTCTATTTGTGAGCCAAAGCCGCGGCACACCAGACAATATCTCACGGCACACTAGTGTGCCGCGGCACAGTGGTTGAAAAATGCTGCATTAGAGCACTACAGATATGCCTAAATGAGAAGCTAAACTACCCACCAGGGGGGGTTGTTGTATATTTTTGAATGACGTATACTGTTTTTCTACCCATATGCTTGCAGTCTCAAGATGTAGTCCTTGAAGGCTTAATTTCTGTATGAGACTATTATGAGAGGCAGTATCAAATGCTGTTGCAAATCCAGAAATATCACAAAGAGCAATTCCAACAACCAAATTTGAAGTGGTCAACTTAACTAGACACAGCCTTTCTTTAAAGCTGAACTCCAGGCATACATAACAGGCAAAACTTGTTTTTTTTTTTTACAAAGTAGTGTAAGTAGCTGAATGTTACCTGGAGAAGGAAGAAGCAGCAAAAGGCCAGTCAGTTGTGCTCATATGCTATCAAGGGACATGCTGATAGGAGAAAAGAGCAGTGTGACAAAGAGGTAAGCTCATCAGCCTACTGCTACTCCTTTCACTGTCCAGTCACAGACCGACCATGTCCTGTGTAACCTAACTGCAGCAGAGAAATATCAGGTGTGTGCCAGATAAAACTGCACTGTGTGATACGGTGGTGTAAATCTCTGAACTAGAGAGACACAAATACAAATCCTCTGGCAGGTTTTTAGCAATTTTAAATGTAAGTGGCTACTTTTTTTGTTTAATAAAACGTTCGATCGACTACACTATGAGGAGTTCTTGTCCCTTTTATATTTTCTTGATAAAATACTGATCCATGTGGTGAGGACGAGACGACTGTGAGATTACCAACTGTCATCTCCTTCTGCCTATGAATAGGGTAGGTCTGGTGAGTGCGCATCCCAGAGTGGAATTAGACATGGACACTTCGGTGTGGGATTTTTATCATCATTAACGTGTTGCCGACACTGGAAAATTTCAATTATTTTTGGATTCACATATTATTTATTTCTGGACTCACATCCAATCAACGATTTAATTTCGTCATTGGACAGGGGAGGGGTGCGTCATTGGACAGGGGAGAGTTGTTCCTAACACCTAACCACTATACCAATTGACAGAAACACCAACCACATAACTTTTTTTACCCCAACATTTTACCTATATTAGCCTCTGTACCCCAATACTAGCCTATAGACTGCAACAGTGACCCCTAACCTTTATACCCCAATACTAGCCTATAGACTGCAATACTGACCACCTAGCCTCTGTACCCCAATACTAGCCTATAGACTGCAATACTGACCACCTAGCCTCTGTACCCCAATACTAGCCTATAGACTGCAACAGTGACCCCTAACCTTTATACCCCAATACTAGCCTATAGACTGCAACAGTGACCCCCTAACCTTTATACCCCAATACTAGCCTATAGACTGCAATAGCCTCTGTACCCCAATATTTGACCTAAAGATAGCAACACCGAGCATCTAACCATCATATTTCAATATTTAACCTATTGACCACAACAATGACCAGCAAACCTTTATACACCTAAACTTCGCCTATAGACTGCAAAACCAGCCACCTAACATTCAGACCTGCGATCCCCCTGAAGACGTCTTTTTATGACGAAACGCGTCGGGGCGGGGCTACACTACTCGGTACCACACGCAACCAGGAAGTTCAGAGGTTTTACTCACAAACGTGTGAGCGGCCGTTTTTAGCAATTTTAAATGTAAGTGGCTACTTTTTTTTGTTTAATAAAACGTTCGATCGACTACACCATGAGGAGTTCTTGTCCCTTTTATATTTTCTATATATATTTTTTATATTTCACATTTGAAATTGTATATATTTGATCTACCACTGATTCTAATTTTATGCACTCGTGCACGATTTGAGACTTATGTTCACTGACTATTACTGAGGTTTATGATTATTAACACTTATTCATCTTGCTAACACTGATTTAATTCACTCACTGGTGACTTTGGGCGCTGCACATCCAGTTACATACCATTTGACCCGAGCGGTCCTCAGCACAGCAGCTCTAATATATAGATATACATTTTTTTATTTTTCTATTCATTCTATTTAAGCATCTGTATCGATCCATAAGCGAGGATTATACATATTTCAATTCCTTTATATACCCTTAAATTTACAAAGGGTAAAACTTGTGCTTACTTTTCTAAAAATGCCCAGTTTTAGCTTTTCAGCCTACAAAATATGAAAGTCTTAGTCTTCTAATATGTCAGTATTGTGGAGCAGACTGAGTCAAGAAAAAGAAACCCGTTTATCTTTTAATTCTTTTATTCTTCCTCCTTTAAGTTTTCCTCTTATTGCCATCATAGTGTACAGCAATGGAACATAAAACACACACAGCAGAATATTTCTTATTACTCTGCAGAAATGTGGAGACAAAGATTAGACTCTATCCCCATTCACAATAATGATATACATAAAACAATTAGTTTTATAGTATAATGTGAATCATAGCAAGAATTCATGGTGGGCCACTCGATTGTACAATTCAACTATATTTCAGAATAAAGAAGAAAATATTGCAGGCACGTCTGTTTTCTTCTCTCAGCTGTGAATAACATTTATAATATAAAAAAAACTATGCTCAGCTGAAAAAAATATATGTACTCATATCTTTTTATAGAAGAAAATCTAAAGTACAGGACTATAATCTAGAAACAAAAAAATAAAATACAAAGCTATTATTTAGAAAGTTGATTCATAAAAAAGATACAAATTAGTTTTACAGTAGTATGCCATAAAAAACAGTGAGTGTGAACACAGGAAAGAGGATTTCCACCCAGCTGTAAATCTTTCTTCCTTCTCTGAAACAGAACTTATCATTAAAAATCACACTTTACATGAAGCCACAGGGCACAGGTCAGCTTCACCAAAAAACACATATGAAAAAGTACAGCGTAGGCAGAGATAACAAGATATTTCTTTACCATGGGCATTGTGAATATGAGAGTAGATTTTTTTCCATGCTGCAACAAACGTTGCAGATAAATTTTAATTATTTTGCACTGAGGTGTTACCCTATGCTTATGTGTAAAGGACCCAGGATATAGATGATGGGCCCAGTCAACTGCAATATGGGCTTACTGTCAGGAGACGAGAACTGTTTGAGATATAGTTTAACTGAGAGCAAGTTATACAGGCAGCTGGGAGGAGATACCTTTTAAAGGAAACCTTCCTTCAGAGGAAAAATGGAGGCTGCCATTACTGATGTCTCACTCTGCATATGCTCATTTCTTGATTGCCATATCAACCCTCTTGCTTTTGACAGCATAAAATCCAGACCGGTAACGTTTTCACTGGTGGTTACCAATGGCTGCCTCCTTATTTCTCTTAAAAAAGGTTTACTTAAAGGGCCTATTTATACTGTGGTGAGTTGATGGGCGCTGCGCTGGGCAGCCCATTGCAAATATTGAGCTGCCAATGCACCAACACTTCTGAAAAATCAGATGTGTCACAAACGCATAGCACTATGGTGTTGTGGTATGCTGCAATGCATGTGCACTGGAGTGACATACAATGAATGACGCAGCAACACATGTGAGATACACTGGTGCATGTTACCACAATGTAAAGATCTAAATGGACCCTGAAGGAAATCTGTGAGGGTAGAAATATGGGAGCAGCCATTTCTGAATGGCTTCAGGGCATTCACCAGGACATTAATACCTGGTGAATCACTGAACAGGCATGCAGTAAGTGAAGTGTGAACTCCTGAATCAGTGTGCTATGAAGGCAAGATCAGGGTGACAACCCAGAGCCTGCACCTTAGGAGCAAGTCAGCAATGGCACCTCCCAGCAATCTAACCTACAGATTCCATTTAAAATACATCTGGCCCACAAAAATCAATGTGGAACCTAGAAGAACCATGTGGTCTGTCTAAGGCAAAATTGACTAAATATAAAATTATCTATATCACAAAAAAATGGACTGTGTGCTGCTATAAAATTACAGGGGGTATAAAAATTCATATATGAAAAATATAGCTACAGGTTCCTTAGGTTCATGGAACCTGCTCAACTAAGATTTAAGCTAGACACAGGTTACAGTTAGATTGGACACCAGCCTTTAGATCTACCAATACATATATAGTTCAAGAGCTGCCTAAACAATGCATTTAAACCCACAGAGACTGTACATTCAGATTGTAATGTGTGCCCAGCTTTAATTTGGCCGAAGATAGGCAGATAGCTCCCAGATTCATTGGAGTGCTGGGCCAGTTTTCGCCACATGGTAAGGTTGGCGAGAACTGACCCAGGTAACCCCTGCAAGCTGGAAAATCAACCTGTGTGATAGAAAAACTCCAACCACTGGGGGCTTTCATGCCCTAGGAGGCTCGAAATGGTCCAATAGTTATCAGCATTGCTTAAAGAATGACGCGTTGCTGCTTGTTACGCCACTGATGGCCACACTTCAAATGCCATCTGCAGCATCCGAATGCAGAGGAACAGATTGCTTCCCAAAACTAATACTGATGATGTTAAAACACAGAATGATAAATACTGCAGGTGTGAAAGGCACAACTACTATCAGTAACAGAGAATGCTTTAATCACTAATGAAATCCCAACTGACTAGACATCTACCATAATCTTAAAAACATTACGAAGGCCAAATCAAAATTTGGATTAATGGAACCTCAAAGCCACCAGGTGTTGCATTATGGTCGACACCAGTAACTGTAACAGACAAAAGAGATTAGTCTGGGGGTACAGCAGAACCTTTGGTCCACATAAACAAAATAATTATATGATAGTCAAAAACTGCAATTACAACGGAAATCTTGATCATTTTGTGAAGGCATAGCACCAAGTTGCTCTGGTCCTGGCCCATATTGCAGGCTGAATTCTTAATATTTGGATGCAGATCTGTCTGATCTGTAGAAAATCAAGCAATCACGAATCAAGAACTGCTTGCTTCTCTGCAGAACGCACATGTTCAAGAGAATACAAAATTAGCACTTTCCTGATTTGCTTACCACTCCTTACAATCGGAACCGTAAATTACAGAGGTTCATTGGAGGTTTCAAGTACATTGTACAGACTTTTATAGTATGCTATACATTTCCATAGACCATATAAAATACATTAGGAGCAGATGTATAATACATCTTAGGAGAGTCAGAGTATGCCCTAATAACATTTCTCCAGCACGTCTCTATAAATTTCAATATTCCCACTGTTATTCACTATTCAAATAAAAGTGTAGTGGGGGCATCATAGAAGAGGTGCATTTGCTGCAAAAATTGTGTTCTATTAATTTTGATTCCATTAGACCTCTAGCGAAACTTCTAGAGAAGTATTTATGTTCAAACAATACAGCCTTGTAATCATGTGGTTTCCTCGTCTTGTTTTTTCTGAAAAACATAAGCAAAAAACATTAGATAACAAGGTCCCATCATGTAATCAGTAAGTGGATTTTCTGTGGTGCTAAGAAGCCTTGCTTTTTTAAGTAGTTTAGTAACAGCCCTTGGTTATGACCTGCGACAGTACTACCACTGAAAGTTACATCAATCAGTCCCCCAAAACGGTCTGGTTCCTAATGACAGATGACTGTTAGGAGGATGGCGTTTACTACCGTGTTCAACAATAATATTTGTTAGTTGGTGTCTAGAAGTAAGACATTGTATGAAGCAGGTTTTATCATTTGCTACAAAAAGTTATGAAGTATTGTTTTCTTTCCAAAAGGTACAAAAAAAACCTAAAAAGATGTACGTAAATATTTTTTTTTGCCTGCATTCCTTTAAGAACTTCATTTGAAATGAACATTGTAGTTTAGAAGTTTACAAATGTTAATTATATTCTACCAAAACAGGGTACTGCACACACAGTGGATTAATGAAAAAAAGCAGGTTACCATTTCAATAATGTTTGTACTGCACAATTGAAAATATTGTACATTTAATGTAACAGCTAAAGTGTCTTCAGGTCAGAGCAGATATTTCAGTTATAGGTGAATGCTGCTGTGCTGAGCCAACCACACATATATCATCAGGTGGTCCAGCAGTAAGATCTCCATACAAGCGTTCACTTGCCATGCAACATCAGAACAGCACAGGGTTAATACAGGGTTAGTCTCTCTTTTCCTGCTAAGAAACAAAAATTCCACTATCGGAGTTCCAATCGGTACAAAACAGAAATGTTTCTAGTGGATTGACCACATAAACTAAAACTTCGCAAAAGAATTGAAAACGTCCACACAATCTTGTCCAGACTTTGGAGAATTTATTGGGCATTAAAGTATTATTAAAGTCACTTTTTTTACATATATCTACTGCTAGCGAGCAGTAAATATATGCAAAAACATGAAAAAAAAAGTTACAAATAAAAAAGCTACCAAATAGGTAAATACTTACCTGTGTCTCCGCCGCTCGC
>NW_017306858.1:898496-928758 GCF_000935625.1 Nanorana parkeri | reverse complement strand
GGGGGGGGGGATTGTGACTGTAATGTTACCTTAAAGGAGTAAAACATACCCTTCACGCTGCTCAGCTTGGGACAATGCAGCTGTCAAACGCTGGCTCTACACTGAGAGCTGAATGATCAAGTAACTGCTGATCACTCAGCTCATGGTCTCTTCTTTCTTCAGAGAACAGTTACTGTCAGTCCCTGTTGGGATTCCCCCTCCCCTCTCTGTTCCTCAATCTCTTATTGAAGCAACAGACAGGGAAGGGTGCGTGCATGGCTGGCTCAGGCTCTAAAGAGGCAGCTGACACTTAGGCAGCCAAGGTGGATCCCGACAACATTATTGGGATTGTTCCCAGAGGAACAATCTATCTGTCTTCTGTCAGCAGATAGAAGGCATTAACGTGCTGTCTGCTGACTTAACAGGAGTACTTTAGTAAATGTACTCCTGTAAGCCAAAAGAGAAATAAAGCAAAAAAAAAAAAAGTTTTCTTTACTTCTCTTCTACCAGCTAACATCTGGTCATAGGACTTTTTTTTTCTTTTCTTAAGATCAGTCTGTGATGTACACACGCTCAACCTTACCCTGCACAGATATTTTCCTCACTGGGACAGGTCAGCTGAGCAGTTAATCCTTCACATACACATGGTGGGCACTACCATGTGACAGCTCTTCTAAAAGAAGGCTCAAAAGGGATTCTCATTTGTCAGCGTAGTCATGTGGCCATGCTGACCAATGACCACTTATTAGCATTCTCAGCATTATGATGTTACACAGCCTTTGGGGCTACGTAGTAAAGTTTTGAAGTGTGCAGCCCATTACACAGGCTGGTGTGGACAGCAGTAGATGGTCTTGACCAAAAATAATTGCAATGTGGACAGTGGGAGGGGAGTGGGTGTTGTGCGTTAATTCACCTTTTAATTTTTTTAAATGTGAGCTAGGAAGGTAACATCATTATAGTACAAATTATGGAATATGTATGAAAGCTGACGCTGAAGAGCTCAGCTATAGGTAAACACCCCAGCTTCATAGTTGTGTATTCCTAAACTGCACACCAGACCATTTACAATGTAACATTTTGTGACACAGATTATCAGGATGCCATTGAAGAACCTGCTGTAATTAACGTTTAGAATGCCTCTGCGTGTAGAGGGAAAAAAAACCTTTAGCTTTTTGTTAAATGTGACGGTTTTCATGACTGCTTAACCACAGGCAGAAGATTTTAATCTCAACGGTTTTTAGGAAGAGGGAGATTGCATTGTTTCAGGGCACTACTTTGCCATTCTCCGTACACAGTTTGGAGTTTGTCAGAACTCACTATTATCACAGTATCTCAGCATTGCTGAATGTAGCCCTGCACCGATGCCATGGTGGACATAAGCCCAAGGTTCTATACAGCAGTAGGGTTTCTTATGTAAACCCCAACAATGAGCTTCTCTAATTTGGTCTCTTTTGGTCTGTTACAATTCAGTTGATCGTGTTTTGTTAGATCTCTTTGATAAGTGCAGAAAAATACCTGTAAATATTGCCAGAAATCTTGTGAGCTGACAACTTTGTGTTTCTCTGCTTGTTATCAGCTACATTGTTACCAGCTAGGACTGAGGACTACAGAACCATGTCACTCTGTTTATTTTATTAAAAAGAGTAGGGGGCAGAGTCCTGTAGTCCTATCCTGATTCTGTCGTCCTGATACAGTAGGGTGAGAGAGTGTTATCATCCTAGCAATGGAAGACCTAAGAAAAATTATCTGTTTAAAAAGAAAAAAAAGAATGGAAAAAATACAAATAATGCAGCCACCACATTTAAAGACTGGTAAGCTACAATATATTACATTTTTGTTTTGGGTTTAAATGTGCTTTTTTGTATGCCACAAAAAACTGCAATTAAAATTTCAACGTAAACCAACAAAAAAAGAAATAAAATGTAAATCGATATACATTAAACTCTCACAGAAGTCAATATTTCTAAATCTATTTCATAAATTGTACTATTTTTGTTATCGGGTTAAATATTGTGTTAATCCCACAACCCTTTTCTTTAAGATAAACATGCAATTTTTGTCCGGGATCAAATTACCATGACATAGATATATGAATAAAACTTTTAACACTTAAGCTAACCTTTGCCAAAACAGTGGTGTAGAGTAACAGAAATACTGCCGGAGATGTATGTAGTGCCTATGAAGGCAGTTTTGGGGAGGCGCCGCTGCATAAAAGCTTATGACAGTAATTACCGCCTCTGTACTGCTTAACTAAACATAGCAACAAGTACTAAGTCTAAAGTGATCTCTGCTGTCCTGTAGCTTATTGATAAGCGAGGCGTTGCTGGCCTCTCAGAGGAGTTAATCATGTTAAATACATATAGATTTACAGCATAAATGAATAACATATTAAAATCAACTATAATTGGCTTGGCTGCAATTACTAAATCATTTTATGTACTGCGTATGACAGATTAAATATAGCTGTAGTTACATAACTATTCAAGCTCACTGAATCTGCTTCCTTGTGCCAAAAAGAAAATCCTAAGCAATTGTTTCTTGGGAAAAAAAGAGCGCGTAATTAACTGGGAAAGTAAATGGGGTAAAGAACTCCCCTTTGTATATTCCAATTACGAAAAAAATGATGTGTAAATGAAATAACAGTCTTATTCATTTTAGTTTTTAAAAAAAGCTTTTACGCACTCAAATTGTTTACTTTTTTGTATGGCTGGCCTAAAATGATTGTTACTCCAGTTTGCCAGCGTGTTTTTAAAATAGATGCTTTGGAGGGAATGAATAATATAGCAGTAGTGCTATGGAAAGATCTATGGTGCAGTTTCTCACGTCTGCTGATGCAATGTCTGTATGATTCCGCCTGAAGATATGTCAGGCATGTTATGTCAGATCAATGTTTTTGCCTGAGTTTTTGACACCGCATTACATCTTACGCCCTCATTAGCTTTTGATTAAGGTACACAACAAAAGTCGACATAAGAGGTTTAACCCTGATTTTTTATAGTGTTTTTTTTCTTTTTTTTAATGAAATTAGTGTAGAATGCTCTCTTTACATTTCATTGAGGCAGATGTAAAAAAAAAAAACACCAACGCACATTCCAGTGTCCTAATAAAAAAAAAAGTCATAACACTTGTTTTACTAAACTCCACCCAGAAACATTTGGACCACACTCTGGAAGGAATTTATCAAAACTGGAGCAGACAAAATCTAGAGCAGCTGTGCACAACAACCAATCAGCTTCTCTGTTTCATTTTCAAATCTTGACTGAACAAACTGAAGAGAAAAGCTGATCTGTTGTCATGCGCAACTGCTCCAGATTTTGCCTGCTCCAGTTTTGATAAATTCCCCCCAGTGTCTTGCCCAAAAAGGCACTGCTGTTCATTAGGTTTCATTCAGTTTTTTCGAAGCGAGGATGCTGATGGCATGACTACAAAATATTGTAAAGGTGCCCATACACTGCACGATTCTCGTACGAGAATCGCGGGAAGTCCCGCGATCGTACGAGAATCGTGCAGTGTGAATGAAGACGTGCAACCGTTTCTACTGTACAGTCGCACGTCTTTTGTCTAAGGAGCATGCTAGAAAACCAGCCGAAAATCTTACGATTTTCGGCTGGTTTGAATGATGCTCGGGAGACAAATGCCGAACGGGCCGGTGTGCGCAGACGCACACTGCCCGTTCAGCATTGCGGTCATCGGAAGCCCGCCCCTCAGGCGGGTAAGTATGATCTGCCTGTCCAAGATGGGCAGATTGTACGTTTTTTTAATTACTTTACAACCATCGCAAGACTAAGGTCTTGCGATGGTTGTAAAGTGTATGGGCACCTTTAGGGTATGTTCTGTGTTTTATGATGTGACAGTTCATGCGATATCAATGAGCTGTGATGTCTTTGAATGGACCCTGTATAACTGTCTGGACCACAATTTGGTATTAAAGATCATTCTTTGGATAATCTCTTTAAATGCTATACAGTTACACTACTAATTTACTGTGGGGCCCTCCACCACACACATAAAATAAAAATACTGCGAAGTGAGTGGACAGAAGAAAAATTTTCATCAAATCAATATTTTGTGTGACTACCCTTTGGCTTCAAACCAGCAACACTTCTTAAGCTGGCCATACAACTATAGATTATCTGCAGATTTCCTATGGTCAGATGGAAAAAGTGCAATAGATTCCTCCATCTACGCTAAACTGTGTGGATGGAGGAATCTCCCACTGGGTCAAGCTTCAGTATCTTGCTAGTCGGCCCCGCTGGCTCTCAAAATACCTGAACAATGCCTGCATCCAATTAGATTGTTCAGACATTTTGACAGCCAGCGGGGCCGACTAGCAAGATACTGAAGCTTGACCCAGTGGGAGATTCCTCCATCCACACAGTTTAGCGTAGATGGAGGAATCTATTGCTATTACTTAATCTCACCATAGAAAATCTGCAGATAATCTATAGGTGTAGGGCTGCAGCTAACAATTATTTTCATAATCGATTAGTTAGCCGATTATTAAGTTCGATTAATCGGATAAAAAAAAAAGGCTCCAGTGATGGACTACTAGTTTGTATTGAGATTGTAGTCGATCACGGGAGCAAGCTTGGAGCGGTGGAAGTAGAAAAAAAAGTGTGGTGTGCAATATAGTACATTATACAGCGCAATGCAGAATACCAGCAGCTATAGAGGAATACAGCACATCGCATCAATAGTACATTATACTATAAAGTACTATTGCTGGGATCTGATGTATGATGGTGGAATGGAGTGCAGGGATGGAGAGGACGGGTATGATGGAATGGAGTACAGGGATGGAGAGGATGGGTATGATGGTGGAATGGGGTGCATAGAACGGGTATGATGATGGAATGGAGAGGACGGGTATGATGGTGGAATGGGGTGCAGAGGACGTGTATGATGGTGGAATGGGGTGCAGAGGACGGGTATGATGGTGGAATGGAGTGCCGCGCCTGTCTTCCATAACCTCACTAAGGTGAGGTTGTGGAAGACAGGTTCATGTCACATGTCATAAACCATGGTAAGACTGAGCACAGCAACAAGACACAAGGTAATTATATTGCAACAGCAAGATCTATCCCAGGCAAAGATTTCAAAGCAGACTGGGGTTTCAAGATGTGCTGTTCAAGCTCTTTTGAAGAAGCACAAAGAAACGGGCAATGTTGAGGACCGTAAACGCAGTGGTCGGTCAAGGAAACTTAATGCAGCAGATAAGACACATCATGCTTACTTCCCTTTGACATGGGAAGATGTCCAGCAGTGCCATCAGCACCGAACTGGTGGAAACCAGTAGGACCCAGGTACACCTATCTACTGTCCGGAGTAGTCTGACCAGAAGTGGTCTTCATAGAAGAATTGCGTCCAAAGAGCCATACCTCCGACGTGGAAACAAAACTAAACGACTCAACTATGGACTAAAATATAGGAACTGGGGTGCAGAAAAATGGCAGCAGGTGTTCTGCACCGATGAGTCAAATTTTTTAATATTTGGTTGTAGCAGGAGGCAGTTTGTGAACCAAGACTCTGGAGGACTTCCCGAGCGTAGTAAAGCGACCATCAGCTTATAGTAGAGCTGTAAATGCCAGGTCCATACGGCATACTGAGCTGGCCAGCTGGAAGCACTTTTGTAGCTCCGTATGCCGTACGTCCTTGGCAGCGAAAGGGTTAAAGCAATGTGGTCTTAAAGATGTCAAAAATGTACTTGCTGCAGCCTCTACTGTGGCTGAGATGTGGCAGTGACAGAGTAGGCTTGAGAAGAGAGCTATTTGGGAGGTTGGTGGCAGCAAACATTCAGTTCCTATATGAATCAGCTTTTCTGGCAGCACTAAACCTTCAAACAACAGATGGGTGTTCAAAGTAGTGTCAGATGGCACAGCGCCAAAGCCAGATCAAGGGATACAAAGCCACCAGCACTTCAGACATGTAATTGTATTGTAAAAGACATGTAAATGTATTGTGAAGATCAGTGTCACCAGCATATATTATTCTGGCTCCGATTGTTGTGATAGCGATGTATCCCTTGTGAGACCTCTATGCCTGGCCTGTATAAGTAGATTAAATCACTGAGGACATTCATTGTCAGATAGCTGAACTCACCAATACCGTTTCATCCACAAAGGTTGCTTTATTCTGCACATCAAACAACAGGATACAGCAGATGGATGGTTTTCAGTATTATGCGGTCAAAAGATGATGCCTTTCCTACGGTACTATGCAGAGTACATGTGTCCTGATTACATGTGGCTGTTAGCTGTGGCCATGACACAGGAAATACTGACCAACAAGAGGAAGGGTGGGGCTTACATACAGAGGAAATGTGTCATCACATGAGGAAAGTAATATAGAAAAAAACAGGTGCAATATCACAAAGGGCCACTAGATGGCAGCATATAACTAACATATAGAATGGCCATAGAAAATGGTGAATAGGAAAAACACACTATATAAATTCTATCTACATTAACTTCTATGCCCCATTGGGGCGGCACATATATACTGAAGTTTAGGCCTTCAGGTAGTGTCTATCTCTTGAGATAACATAGATTGACAAAATACCATGTGTAGAGGAAGTGTATATAACTCCAATCAGGGGAGCCCCATAATATCACTATGACCTCCAAAAACACAGAATAAATAATCAGTGAAGTGTTGGTTGCCTTGAGAAAGGGACCCTGCGAGTCTCTGAAACTTTGCTATATGTCTTCATGTTTTTCACAATACATTTGTGAGCTGCAATTACATGTCTAGAGTGCTCATGATTTTGTACCCCTTGATCTTGTTTTGCTGCAGCCCCATCCGATGCTACTTCAACCACGCACCTATTACTTACTAATGGTCATGGTCTAGTGCCATCGTGAGTGCAGCTTCATATAGGAATTAAATATTTGCTTGTATCCCTTGACCTGGCAGCAGCAAAAGGAGATTGGCAGACCTGATATCAACTATTAACCATAGGCCCAAGGGTAATAGCAGGTTATGTCATCTGTATTTAGGGAAGACTTTAAGGTCTGAAACATCTGTGCAAGAAGCATGTACTTTTAAGTAGGGTGTTGAGTGCTTGACTGTGTAGCAAATACATTGGTCATCTAATGCTACAGTTAATATCTGGGGATCACATTTAATGAGTAAAAGCAATTTCCTGGTAATATCCATTGCCACCAAGTAAAAAAAAAAAAAAGTTGTTTTTTGTTGTTTTTTTCTTCTTACCATTACTTATGTTAGTCATGCTTGACTATTTCTCTTTGCCTTATCAAGCATATCAAATTACATTATTAAAGAACACACTAAATTGTTTTGGGAGAATAGAGACATTGAAAATGAGCATCTTGATAACAATTCCCCATACCCAAATTCATTCAACACCTTTGTAAAGGCAAATCAGAGAGGAGATACTTTCATCTTATGGGGAAACACAACAATAACTTTAAAATGTTGTTTGTTTTCTTCTACTTAAATCTGCTGGCGGGATTGATTCTTTCTGATTATGTTTTATTATTTATTCATGCATTTAATAAAAAACTTAACAGTTGTCTTAGTCTTTGGTGAGTTGGCTAGCAAACCCTACATGGCAAGAGAAAGAATACTTGTTAACCCCAATATGACTTTGCAAGTCTAAATGTAAAATGGCCCTTGCCATAAGTACATTACTTAATCTTTCAGCAAATAAATAGTTATGTGCAACTATGTGTTTTTCTAGTTCTCTGACCGGTTATCAATCTGAAAAATGTGTCCTAGGGTTAGTCATGTCAACTGACACATACCACAACTGCTAAACTTGGTCACAAAAGGGGTTAAAATAGTGATGCATAGATCATTATGGAGCCTCATAATGACCATCTAATTGCTTTAATAATACTTGATGGGGAGTAGTTATCAAAATTGGTGGTACTCAATACCAACTACACGCTTCCTTAATCTTTTACTCTGCATCAACATCTAGCATTTTCTTTGGTTGCCATGGGCTGCACCTGTGCACCAGTTGTTCTTCTTTGCTTTTTCCTTTGTATTTTTTAGAAAAAGCCAGATGGATCAAAATGAGACTTGCTTTACTTGTGGACACTGACATTTGATAAAAATACAGTGTTAAACCAGTCGTTAAATTGATCCTCTGATCACTATTCTTACAAGTGTTCAAACTGTGCACTGTGGCAGCCACAACACTCTAATTTTACTGAATGTGATATTATATTCTGTACGTTAACACCTTCCTAGCCATTGAATGTTTAGCCTGCTGTTTTCTGATTATAGTGTGCTTTGAGCTGCCATTTCATGACATTACTCACTCAGGACTGGTCATAGTAATCCCTAATAACATAAACAACAAGTCACTAGAGAAACTTTTTATAACAAGGCAAGAGCAATGTGCAAAGTGCACAAATCCATGGTAATCACAATTCATCTTTTAGAAAACTAAAGTCTAACTAGTTGTCAGAGTGGGGAGAATAATAGGAATTTTGTGAAACCCTTGTAAAATCCATTGAGACGCAGGAAGTCCTATACTGGCAGGCTATACTGCCACTTAAAAAGGATTTGGACACTGGCAAACATATGACAAAAATATGTGTAGCCCAGCCCAGGATAACCCCCTTTTCAACCTAGCAAGCCTCAGTTTGTAGCAAGGAGTACCAAGAGCGTAACCAATAACTGAAAGGGGTGAGACACCTGTGTCCCTCAATGGGCTCCACGAAAAGGATTTTATGGTGAGCAGTCCATTGAGGGACACCAATAATTTACTGTTAGGACATCCAAAATCAGTTTAACTCAGGGGTGTGCAACCAGCAACAAGTTCACAGATACAATGGAAAAAGTACTAGAGACTGCCTGAAGCCCAAGAGCCGCCAAAAGTCCCAGTGCTGAAATGGACGCCAGATTAGGTTGAAACCCCCTGCTGGATAGGGGAACTTGTCCAGAGGGAGCACATGGAGACGCAACCTAATGCCAGAAACTAAAAAAACATGATCACCAACGAAAGAGGAATGACCGAACATGGAAGGGAGTACCGAACCACAGACCAAGTGAGAAGCTGGAGAACAGGAGCCCACCAAGAGGTAGGACAATAAACTGATAACCAAATATGGTAAACAAGGAAAGAGAACAAGTCTCTGGTAGAAACAGTTACCACAAAAGAGACCTAGAAAAAACTCCTAGCAGAGCAGGACCAGCCAGCCTAATAGAAAGACCCTAAGCCTGTAAACACTTGACCCCTTGGGGGTCAATAATGAGAATTCCATTCCACAAGATGTTGGGGAAACCAGATAATTACCTCCCAAAGATGACTCACCAGGGACAATCCTGAATTTGACTAGAACCACAACCTGCAATAGGTGTACAATTGACTTCTAAGTCCAGGAAAGACCCACAAAGTCAGCATGACTGAAGGGGCAAGCTGCAGGGGAAGCATCTGAACAAAGATAGGCAGGAGAGGAAGTTAGAACTTAACCAGAACTAGTGCAATAGGTTACAATCCTGATGGAGCTGAAAATGAACTAGACACAGCCACCAGTATGCACGAGGCACCTCTGGGGTAAGCTTTTTGATAAAAAGTCACAGGACTACGGTAAGTATGCTCCTGACTCCCCAAATCCAGCAAAGCATCAGCATCTCTAGAACAAGAGGACAGGCATCTTACTAGGACAGCAAAGAATATTCACCTGACTGAACCCAAAGCAATGAAGCGTGCTAGAGATACCTTCATGAAGCTGGGAATCGGCCAAGTCCACAAAGTAATTAGGGCATTCCCTGTACATTTCAAAGGACATCTGCTGAAGGACACTAGTTTGTTCCGCTTGCAGACAGCTTATGGGTAACATGGGGCCCTCCTCCGACGTCCTTTATTTGCAATGCAGGGTATAAGATGCACCATGGTGTGTGAACCTCTCCTCAATGCTCAAAAGCTACCAGTTGGAAAGAATGATTTCAGTGATTTCCAGTGGCTCACCCAAGATGTTCACCATGGGTAAAACTGAGACCCACAGTACTATCCACAACCAGAACCCGATTAACTCTCCTGACATAGGAAGGACTCCCGTTCTCAGATGGATGAAATATATTCTGCTACATTTATTTGGTCACGGGTAAGAAGATAGCAAACCTGTGAAGCCTTAAAATTGCATGTCCCTGTGAAGTTGCAAAAAAACTACCATACCCACTTTGCAGGGACTTTGTGTTTTTTATTTTTTTTTTGTTTTAGATGTGACTTTAATTTGTAAACATTTTTTTCAACACTTTAGTTTATTGCCATCACATAGGGGGCTATCCAGCACACTTCCACAGTCCACAGCACTGTACAAGCGACTGGGAAGCTCTATAGCGGTCCAAATGCTTGTATATAACAGCTATCACCAGCTGTAATAAATGTTCCACGTTTCCCACTCCAGGGGGAGCATGAGCATGAAAACACATTTAAAAAGTCCACCTGCCCTCAAATGCGAGCAGTACTCCCGGTTAATTACAATGGCTGGACAGCAAGCAGCTAAAGAATTTGACCCATTCTGCTACCGTTTCACAAATTAATGTCATGATGGTGGCAAGGGAAGAGCAAAAGCACACGTAAAGCCTCTGCAGTGAGTATCTGCAAGGAACTGCGTGAATTTGTCCACAAAGTGTGACTGCAGTAGAGGCTCCTGACTACAAGGCAGGAAATTCTATCTCACCTGACAGAGCCAAGGTGGACTCCAATGAAGTAGACCATCTAACCATAGTGTCACAGGGCTCCAGACTGCAGACATCAGTTCCCTTAAACAATACTTCTCCCCAGAACAGTTAGGAGAGTTTAAGCTGGGGTTACCCATTAGAGCAGAACTGTCCCCTCTGTGTCTAGATGCCGATATTTTGCAACCATGTCGGAGTAATATGCAACTAAGCAAAGGGTACAGGGCAAGGCCTTAGGTACACACAAACCCAAGCAGCCGGTGGCTGATGGAGGTCTGAAGGCCGGAGGTGATCAAGGTCACTGTAGATGGGCTATAGTAGGAGATCAGAGTTCTACTTTTCCCTCCTCCAAAGCAGGAGCAGCAGCATGTTGTTTCCTCCAAGCTGAATGGCAGGAAAAAGAGCATGGAGCGCGCACAACACTCCAACCAGCAGATTAAGTCGGCGCTCAATCTTTCAGTTTTAACTCTTTCTGCAGGGAAACCGGCTGTATCAGGCTATTTGCGTTTGCACCATTTCTGTAAGCTATAGTAAAGCAGAGAGAGCAAAATTCTTCTTAATATTTCCTTTTTTAAGTTTTCAACTATTACTGGGATCTCCTTATCTCACAACCTTGTCTAATTCCCTCTGTTTCCTGCCATGCATGCACTCTAGTCCCCTATACATGCTTGTGCTTTCAGTCATATTAGTTTATATGCTTCACAGGTTTTGAAAGGGGTGGTGGTGTCATGTGCAGAAAAATGTCTTGTTTTTATTATAGAGAAATGGCATGCTCTCTGTGATGCTTTAACCACATTGCTTATAGACTGCAGCTAAGAACATTTTAGTATAGAATTTGAAACACAGATAAAGTGTGCACATATCATTCACCACTGATTTTGTGCTTGGACCAACTAGACTACGTTTACTACATAGTCATGTGGCGACCATCACATCATCCATTTCGGGTCCTAACTCAGTTTAAGAAACACTGTACTAGTTATTTAAAAACCAACATTAAAATTTGGACCCGAAGTGGTTGAACAGATTTCCTTGTTGTGTTTGGGAGGCCCTTGGAGTGGAAGGCCGCATTCATTTTAGAATGTTGTTGAAGTTGGGAGTAACACTTTGTAATTTGTGTACTGAATGAAAAAGGTAGGTAAGGTAATGTTGTTATAGGTATTGACTATATTAATTGGCAAAATGCATGTCTTAATCGATAGTCCTTCTCTGGAGGTGCGACCGAACCCAACATTTGCTTTTTTTTTTTGTATGCCAAAGTGAATGGCACTGTTGTTATTGCTTGTTGGTCTTTGTTTGTTGGAAACATTATAAAAATGATTGCAAACTAAACAGATTTTCTCATACTGCCTATGGCACCTCTGGGACAGGAAGTGAGTGGAAATCCCGACAACACTGACACAAATTGCAATAAAAATCGAACACTTTCTCACACCAAACAAAACTATCATTACCAGTTTTTAGATACCACGTACTATACTAGATATGAGTTAGCAGTAAAGGAAACAGATGAGCGTAATCTAAATTTCACAATTGTCAAGCTCTGCGGTCTAAGCTGTAAAAACACAGTAAGAGTGTACTGACAGCAGGCTGTGTATATGAAAGCAGAACTTTACCTCCAGAAAAAAATCACATCAGCATACAGTTCTGCATGCTCATATGAAATCATCTTACATTCCTTAAACATTTTTTGCTTTTACTTACAATTACTGTTTTTGCACTGTTTGACTGAGGCACTAGTGATGTAACCCAGGCCTAACAGATGCATCCTGGGACTGCTACATCACCACTGTCTTCCTAGGAAATGTCACTAAATCTTGCGAGATCTCAGCAGAGTAAGGCAAGCAAAGAATAAAAAGCCAGCAATCATCTATAGGTATGTGTTTGTAGATTGCCATTACTAAACATGTCTGAAGGTGCCTATATTGTCATTTTTAAGATCAGGGTGATGTTACCGTTTAATTCTCATTCTTTAGAATAGTGTCCAGTAAACTTTAACAGATGTGTATACTTATTTACTTTTGCCTATAATTATGATCATGGAAAATTGTTTACATCTTGCAAAAAAAAAATATTATACTTCTGTTCATTATACTTTTGTTCAAAGAACAAAATTTTAGGACAAACATGAATCTCTATAAACGGGAAGCTATACATTTAAATATATTTAATATTTAGCAATTATAATATATTATAAAATGCTAATGCAACATAAGAATAACCAAAATAAGCAACTATATTATAAACCAATTACAAAGCTTGCCAAATATACATGAAAATAGTGGATCTGAACTTTTATTCTCTTTTAAAGTAAGTATTTAAGTACAAAGTTCTCTTCAGGCATAGTAATCTATTCCAAGAATAATGCACCGAAAACAATAAAACTATTTAGGTTGGAGCTGTGAATTTAAAACAGAGAGCTGGTGTTGTTAGAGATGTAGACACAGCAGGCTGTATAGGAGAAGTACTGAAATGACACCAGATACATGTCAAGCCGTCGTGATAATGCACCATTCTTTCTATCAGTTGATGTCTTACCTTGTTTAACAATTGGTATGCATGAGGCTGTAGGTCTTCAATGCACTCTGCAATTGGCTTATTAAGTGTTTCTGGCAGTAACAGACTCAGGATTCCTGCTGATATGCCGCTGATTCCAAATGCCATGAATGGCATTGATGGATTAAGGGATTTCTGGAATGGAAATTGCAGAAAGAAATGGAACTCAAATTATATCATGCATACCAGTACAGAGGTTTGCTTTCATTAACCAAGTAGGCCACCAAGGGAGCTTTCACAAACCCAAAATCTTAGAAACCGAGAATCATCGAGAAATTGCAAAATGTACCCATACTAACATTTCAGTATAGAAGAACATGAGAACATACTGTAATACATTTCTTGCAGCTCTTATTCCATGCATCTTTGCTGTAGATCAGCACAATTTTGTGAGCTCTCACACTGTTGATACTGGTTTACTTTTCAATTATTTTACTTCTGGTCATCATGTTCGAAATAACTTGTTATTTTATTACAAAACTGCCATTTGGTTGTTTTTTTTTCCTTTCGGTTGCCTAGGCTACAAAACAATAGCGTTAACCTGTGCCACCCACATTCCTTGCTGGATATAAAAAAAATGGTTGATTAACCAATGTGATCTTTATATGGGCTGTCAAATTTAAGCAGTCCATATGCTTGTTGCATTTATGGAGTGTGGGCGTAAAAGTCTGTAGCAGGTTCTTATTATGCATGTCCCTTGCTCATTACCGTTGCCCTTTTGAAGAGCCAAATCATGTACAACAAATACTGATGGGAATAAATGCCACACTTACCCACAACGATTGGCATGCTGTGTGGAGTTTACAAAGCAGAGACTGAAAACATTCCTTTGTAATGAAGTTGTGCAGCAGTCTTCTCATACATTATGAATACATCAATCAGGTTATTTCTCATACCAATTAGACAGGAAAGTACCACTATTAATGAAATCAAAATTAATCCTAATTGGCCGCTGCCTAAAAGATTCAACTCTCGCACTGCCTCATTTGTCTAAGGAAAAGCAGATTGCACACGTCCATGCCACTGCCTTGTGAAAGGCTAAATATTTAGAATATCTATTATATTTAATGCCTTTATTAAAATGTATAAATGCTTATTTTAGTACTTGCTTCAATTAATACTTTTTAAGACACAAGCCTACTGCCAAGATTAGTAGCTATTTATCAATGTTTTCACACAACTTTTCACTCATTTTCACATTAGATTCCATTTGTGTGAGTGAAAGTTGGGTGAATCTTGTGTGAAAACAATGATAAATAGACCCCATAGTTTTTATTTTAATATAGCAACAAAATTAGCTCAAAAGAACATCAGTTTCCCTTGCTATAAACATCTGGCCCTCTTGTGGTCAGGTTTACAACTACCAAGTGTGCTTTTTTTTTAAATTTCGGTGATTTTTCCTTAATATAGTAAAAAAATAAAAACCCCAGTGGTAAATAAATACCACCAAAAGAAAGCTCTATCTGTCCCCAAAAAAGGGTATAAAATTCATTTCAGTACAGCGCTGCATGACGGAATAAATGTCAGTCAAAGTACCGCAGCGCTGAATACTGAAAAATGGCCTGGATGGGAAGGGGGTTTAACACCGCGGATGTCAACTGGTTAAAGTACACCAGACATAAATTATGTAGGTTGCCATTGCTGAGCTCTTGAGAATGCTAGTTCCTTGGCTGTCATGCGGATGCTAACAAAATCAGAGTGTGCTGATTTACTGACTCAAAAACTTACTCAAAACATGTACAGAGAGAAGGAATTCCAAAATGTCTCTGACACTCATTGACAACATGCTTTTTTCCGGGTCTGCAATTAACCCCTATTAAAGCCAGTCAGGCAATTAGCATTTTCAGGAGGATGAGAGCTTTGGCAGCTCCCATACTTTTCTCAGGACAAGGTTATATAAGTTTTTGAGTTCACAGAGGAGACATAGAATTCTACTGTATATAGTGATAAAATGATCTTGAAGAGAGGCTGGCAAACTGAACATCTATTAATACATAAAAATATACATTTTGTCTATGGGCAGGGCTGCCATTAAAAATGTCCGTTCAACTTAAGGTCAGGGCTTTTGGCCGCCTCCCCCCTTCCCCCACCCACTGCTACCATTACACATAACCCTATCTCCGAATGTGATAAATGTCTTTATTAACATTAATTTCAGCGTTATAGTAACTGTGTTCCCATTCCAGAATTTGCAAGGTTGGAGAAATTACATTAAAGAACTCTTTTAGTTTGTAAGATGAGCAGTAGAGCAGTGCAGAGGGTATGGCAGCAGGCATTGTTTGTAGGAGAGGTGTGGATGGTATGAAGATGAGCAGTATGTGCAATAGAGGAGTGCAGAGGGTATAAGAGTGGGCAGTATGTGCAGGAGAGAAGTGCGGAGGATATGACTCTGGGAGGTATCTGCAGGAAAGCAATGCAGAGGGTATGATGGCAGACAGTATGTGCAGGAGAGCAGTGTGTAGGGTATAGCAGTGGGCAGTAAGCGCAAGAAAGAAATGTAGAGGGTATGATGGGGGCAGTGTGTTTAGGAGTGCAAAAAGTATTACAGCAGGCAGTATGTGCAGGAGGGGGGTGTAGGGCATAACACCAAGCAGTATGTGCAGAAGAAAAGTGCGTAGGCTATGGCTGTAAGTAGAATGTTTAGAGCGGGAGTGAAGAGGTTATGAGTGCAGATATTATATGCAGGAGAGGAGTGTGGAGGGTATGGTGGCAGTCAGAATGAGCAGGTGAGTTTGTAAGGTATGATATCGGGCAGGAGAGGCGTTTGCAGGCTATAACAGGCAGTATATGCAGGAGAGGAATCTGAACAGTATGACAATGGACATTACGTGTAGGAGAGTAGAGTGGAAGATATTTCAGCAAGTAGTATGTGCACAAGAGGAACATGAGGGGTATGACAGCAGGCATTATGAGGAGGATAGAAGTGCAGAGGTTATGATATATGACAGAATGCGCAGGAGAGGAGTGTATAAAGTATGATACAAGGCAGTATGTGCAGGAGAGGAGTGCAAAGGGTATGACAGTGGGCAGTACATTTAAGAAAGGAGTGTATAGAGTAGGACCAATAGCAGTACATGTAGGAGAGAAGTGCAGAGCCTCTAACTTGGGTAGCATTTTCAGGAGAGGAGTGCAGAGTCTATGACCATGAGTAGCATGTTCAGGAGATTGCAGGGAATTGCAGCGGGTACAAGAGCAGATAGTATTTGAGAGGAGCATGTCAGGTTTAATATTGTTCAGGGTATGACAGCAAATAGTATGTGCAGGATAGGAGTGTGGAGGATATGAAAGTGAGCAGTATGTGCAGGAGAGGATTGTGGACGATATGCCAGGCAGCTGTTTCGGATGTGGAACTGCCGGGTGGGCGACATGTTATCAGGGAAGGCAGGATTTGGCAATAAAGAGGAATAGAAGAAGGAGGAAGAGAAATCACTACTGGAGGCAGAATTCCTTAGTGGCAAAATGAAACTCATTTGAATATTATTCTCAATGTATAATAAAATTCTACTGAGAAAACAAAACCCTAACTTAGCTTTAATACTAATTAAGGATTGTTGACAAATACTTTTTGCAGGGTGTAATAACAAAAAATGTCTTAAGCCTGTCCCTACATTATGGTAGATTCATTCAGCATAGCCACTGCCAACACTGTTGTAGTACTACTTTCCTCAGCTTCACTTCACCATTACAATAATACATCCCCCGGCTGCACCATTATAATATATCATCCCTCCACAGCACAACTATTAATACTACATACTATGGCAGCAGCAATTATTACTAAATCTAGTGGCAGCAATGCTATATATAATTGATACACCAATAGTTATCAGGTCAGTCCCCCAGCATTATTGCATTACAATGTCTGGGACACATAGGGAATCTTTATATATACAGTATATTAAATAAAATTCATTTTTTAAGCTCATTAAAGCAAAATACGTCCCTCTCCGGCAGAAGTGTTTCAATGTAAGCCTTTCTCCATGTCTAGCACATGGATATGTCAAAAAAGGTTGATGTCTGACTGAGAGGCTGTTATACTGTTTAATGAACTAAAGCATATAATTTTTTTATATATATAATGCAGGATTTGCTGTGTGCTATTGTGTAGGAGCCATTATGATTTTACATATTATGATACCACCATAATAATATGACGTTCATTGGCAATGCATCCTTCTACAACAGTTTAAAAAATTACATTGGTTCCCGATCATTTGTGGGGATCCCAGCAATGACAGCTAGAACAAAGCACTAGCAGCCTTGCAAAAGGTTGGCTTTTTGTTCTCACAGGGGTAAACCTATATTAATATACAGATTACAGGCAGGAGGAGGTTAAAGCATTAAAGAATTAGTTGGTAATTAAATAAACACCCCCCTTACCTGCCTTTTTTTCTTTTTTGGGGGGATATACTTATGTGGGCCTACAACAATTTGGTAATTGTAGACAAGGTATGATTTGCCTTGTTGCAGTTTTGTTTAGGCAGCATTGCACAGGCACAGCTGATTATGCACTGAGAAGCAAGGGTAAATTTATCTTCAACAAAGTGGCTTGTCTTGCAATTACACATATTGTTTAATGAAAGTAAAGTTCTACTTTAAGGAAATGATACAGCCATACGATTTAGTCATCAAATAAAACGGTAGAGCCATAACATATAATGTTGACTTTAAATATGCCTATACCACTCTCTGACCAATGACAAATCTAAACGATAAAATATCCCATCAATGATATCTAGTTTATTTTATGGCCCCATCAGAGTACCAGTATGCTGTTTTCACATAGAGCATAACAATGACTTTACTTCATGTGTAAGGATTAGAGAAGCACTGTGCATGCGGCATAATGAAAACATTTGTTACACTGTGTTATAAGGTTCCAGCATCTGTTAGACAACCTTAAGAGGAATGTGTCAGATTAAATGTAAAAAGGTAATTTAGCTTTAGATAATGCAAGCTCCCTGCAAAGTCTTTATTAAAGACCTCAGGGGTCTAATTGGCAAAAAATATATAAATTTAAATTGCTATTTCACTGAACTACTACAGTGAAATTAGATTATGTTGGTTATTCAAATCCTAGTGCTTAGGAAATAAGTAGATCATCCTCTAGCAACCCTACTGTTAACTACAATTTCTATCATCCAAAGACAGTTGCCGATTAAGGATGATGAGAGTTTTTTTTTTTTAAACAATGTGCAGATATGTTTTAATACTTTACTGGCAAATCCTGACTGGTACACAACTGTATACATGTAAGCTAAATGAGCAATGCAAACAGAGCAGGCTATTTATCGTGGGGAAGTAATTATGTTTTGAAAGGGTCTCCTTACTGCCTAAAGCAAGGCTACATCCAAGTTATTAAGAGACAATCTGCTCATAATTTATTCTTTAGTACTTTTCATGCTAATCTTGCCATGGCAAGCCACTGTCATATTTCATTTGAGCCAAGCAGAGTAAGAAGATATGTCAGCGACCCTACATAATAATAAACTCAGTTAACATAAACACTCTCTCTTAGGGCTTGTTCACACCAAATGCAGACCAGATCTGCATGAGTTTCTGCACACGCAGTGCAGTGTGTTGTACCGCGTTTTTGCAGCGTTTATTTTTTTAAAACAAATGTAAAAAAATAAAAATAAATATATTTTTTTTAAGTTTCAAATGGGCTTTCAGTGCGTTCCAGGGCGTTTGCATGCGTTTTTGATGCGTTTGCATGCGTTCCAGAGCAGGTAAAATAGGGCGTGCTGCAGTTTTTTTTACATGCTCTGGATCTGAACGCTGCGGTGTGAACTAGAGCTCAAAATACCATTGGAATACATTGGGTGAAGTTTTGATCCGGTTTGTAACTGTTCTGCTCCTGGAACGCTGCTGTCCATGATACTTCTGGGGGATCTCTCACTGCACTGATCTACAAAATCGATTAGTTGCCCGATTAATTTTTTCCCCTAATCAATTGGTTGCATAAAAAAAATATCAATCTCTCGCCCCCCCAACTAATCGATAATGAGAATAGTTGCCAACTGTTCTCGTATACGATTATTAGCGATTTAATTGATTAGTTGTTGCAGCCCTATCTCTCACCACTCAAGTTTAGTTGTAAAAAGCTAGAGCTCCTCTTAGAGTTAGCTTTTCTGGGACTCTACTGGGGAGTACATCCTCCACATACACCAATGAAATCTGTACCACAGAGGCCACATCTCCTGCTGCCACCTAATACCAAGGCTCATTCCCTTTCACTTAGGCTTTCCACCAAAATTGTTGCCTGGAATTGTAAGCAGCATGTAAAATCATTGAACTAACAGTATACTACCACCAGTATACACAGGATCACAATGTTGCACGAGGCACCATTGAAGGAAACCCAACTAACAATACAACCTGTCACTTCACCCTAAATAAGTGGTAGGTTCTCTTTAATACAAAAGGCAACAGCCTCATTCCTACCTCCTGAAGTAAGGTGCCATAGACTTAATTTTTACATAATGCTAAGCTCATGTAAACTGACAATAAAAGAAATGTATATAGTACACAGTATATATATATATAAGAATAAAAATAAGCTCTAAACATCCAAGTACTATATCCAAACTATCTTCAGGTTGTTTAAATGAATGATGAGAAGTATTCTATAAACTATATTATTGCAGCAATGATTATCCTAAAAAAGTGTCCTCCATTGTAAATTAATACAACAGGTGTAGAATAATGCAGTGCTATGCTCCATTAAAGTGAAGCATTGAAGCCACGGGAGCCCTTAGGATATACAGGTCTACAAACCCATCAAATCGTTTCCAAGCAGCAGGGGGCTCACAGCATGATTGCCAGCTTGGTATGCCTGATGGAAAAATAATCATTATTTAGGGGATGTCAGACATGTGGAGGGAGGGAGGGTGGTGAGAACAGTGTGGAGAAGCTCTATGAATGTACATACTGCCAGTTATTTCATTTTTTAAAACAGCTGTTTGAAAGAGGTATGCTATTTCAATGCAATGTTCTTATAGTCATTAAGAGACTGAGCCGGTCACATTTTAAAGAACACCTTTGTGGGTGTAGTGAAAATGAAGGTGCTCCCGGCAACATAGTGATCCCCCAGGCACTTTACTTTTCTTAAAGACAATTACCTGTACTATTCTGTGATAACAGAATATCAAACATTGTAGTAAACTGATGGCTTTTGTTTTTTTTAGCTGTAGCCTGATCATGTAACCTATACTATACTGTATATGCTTTCTGTTTATTCTAATTAGTTTGCCAAATGCTACTCTATCTTGCAGGCGGGTGGGCCATACAACAGTCTCATTTACTGTTATGGCTAAAGTTATGATACTGGTATAACTCAGTGTTTTGCAGATTTTTCTAATTTGCAAATATAAATGGTAATAAAGTAAGCTAATGAAGTCAATAAATACAACTTTATTCTTTCTCATGTCTCTCATGGGGCTTTGAGCGATCTCTCATAAAAGTCATGGTCATAAAAGCTTTGGGGAGAATAATTGGTCCCTAGAACCCCCGAGAAGTTGTTCCCCTTTCATCTTCCATACTGCACCTTAAACGCTTTACACGACTTACATCGAATTGTACATGGATTCTAAGGGTCCTTTAACACTGTCCTGTCAGGAGGAGATCCGTGTCACCGCTGTGACATCCATGTCCATCCATTTTTCCCCCTCCATGTTGTGATGGAGGAGAAAACTCAAACGATCGGACCCTATGCTGGTCTATGGGGAATTGGATGTAAACGGACTTGTTTTTCCAGACCTGGCCAGAGTCTGGAGCAACCAGATGTAAACAGACACCCGTATGTTAAGATCCGGCTGCCCATAGACATACATTGGGCATCTGATTAGGTCTGCCTGAAAAACTGACAGGTGAACGTGATTGGGCCACCTGTTTGAAAGGGCCTACGTGTTCAGGTGGAAGAACAGCTGTGCTGACAGCAGTGTTTTTAAGGGTCTTGCAAAGAACACCACAGAAGTAAGCGTTACGTCTGCAGTTCTTTATATTTATACTCCATAGGATTTTTGAAATATTTTTCTGTATAATTTCGGTTTGCTCTCTATCTCTTTTTGGTTCTGACGTCCTGGTGGACTCGTCACGTTACCCAGGCATGGTCTACTATTGTCACCATCACACAAACAGCCTTGGGAAATGCAATGCCGCCATTATCGGGGTGCATGTAGACAGGAAGTGGCTTCAAAAAGGCTGCAGCAAAACAAAGTATAATGAAAAACTGAAAACAAGTTATTTATATAAAAGTTAAATGCGATTCTTAGGGTGTATATCTACTTTAATGTCCATTGCAGGATTAGGCAATATGTCTCTCACTGCTTAAGCGGACACAAACCACAATATAACCTGCCAGCTGGTTACAAAAAAAAAAATTACAACTTATAAAGCATTGGGAGGTGTTCATTTGTGTTATGCCAAGAGTGTAAAAAATTGAACTACAGTAAAAATGAGTAACACTCAAATAAGGAACATTTTCAAGTAATTTATTTTTTTTAAATTCAGTATCCTGCACTAGGAGCTGTTATTTCAACAAAAGTGTCCCTTCCAATTTTCTGCAAGAGGTAACATCAAGGTCAAGGTTCGGAACAAGCTTTTAGCACTCAGGACAAGCTAAAAAGTTGTGAACTTTCCCTTAGGGCAGTCGTGGTCAACTTAGCAAATATAGGGGACCAAAATGCAGTCCTGACATATCCATAGGGCCCCACAAAAGATTAGTATTAAGAAAATTTGTGTTGCATTAATGAGCAGTAAATGTAATTTTACTGTACATTACATGTGCAATGCAGTGCATGCATTGTGATGCCATTAATTCTGACTGGCACCCCAACGCACTGATACAGTACTGGACAATGCACCTGCCCTGCAGCACACCACAACGCACGTGTCACGTGTTGCATTAAAATTTTTTAGCGTGTTAATGTGTGTTGCCAGCCCATTTAAAATAAATGGACTGCCTTAACGCAACATTTGTTATTACACCGTAAAGATGTGAAGAGGCTCTTATGTAGTTCTGCATTTACAACCATCAATTTAACTCATAATATTTTAAAGAAACTCACATTGAGTACGATGCGGTTTTTGTTTAACTTTCATCAAGTTCTTTGTTAACTATTTTCCAGAAGGGCAGGACTGACCAATTCTGCAGGGCCCTATACAGGCAGATCCCCTCCTAACAAACCATGGGCTGTACAGAAGGCCAACTTCCCCCATAGCTGGGGGCCAGAGCTTAGATTGACAGCCTCTGCTCTTAGTACAAATTGACCATGCACTGGGATGTGGCCGGTACTTTGGGTGCCAGTGTGTAGATAACAATCAGCAGCCTGCACACTGGCAGCCTCTGTTCACATATTAAATGCAGGGGCACTGGGATGCAGCAAGCGCATCAGGAGGTGTTTACCCAGTGCGCAGTACTCTGTATATATAAATATATTTATTTTGAGAGGCACTGAGTGGCAGAATTGGAAACAGTGTGCATATGTGAAGTACAGGCTGGCAGGATTGGAGGATGATGTGGACACGTCACCTAGGTTTCTCACCTACATATCATCAGAACTGATGACTGATATGGAGGAAACAAACACGTTGTTTTCTCAGAATCCTATTGAGTTTTGCCCTATTGAGGCTTTGCAATAGCCTTGGTGGTGATAAGGCCCCATTCACACTTGTTAAGCCTCACAAATTGCTGTCACATGGGGAGCCCAGAGCCATGTGAGCTATAGCTGGGTAGATTTGTAGATCACACATGGCTTTGCTTTTACACTGCCTAAATGGTGCGTGGGTGGAGTGAAAGGATAGAAAAAGTAACATGCCCCCTAGTGTCTGCTATTGTTAGCTGACTCCAGACTGAGCATATGCAACCTTAAAGGGTATCTAAACTCAAAAACGAAATTGTAATAATTTGTAGCTTACCAATCCTTAAATATGGTGTCTGCATTTGTTTTCTTTTTTTCACCTAATAATATAGGCAGGAACACACTTCCTGTCTTAGGGTGGCTCCACTCTATGGAGGAGCAACAGAGCCACCCTTGGAAAGCAGCATTGTCACCCTATGGAGAGGGTAGTGTTAGATTCACTAGCAGATGTAGATGGACTTGACTAACAAATTAAATCCAAACTACAGCTAACACTTTATAAGCAATTACAGCAAAAACTTTTCTCCCTTCTAGGATAAAGGTGTTATATAAATGAATAAAAGCTGACCACTGTAAGCACCCCTGTTGGTGTTTAAGGCAGTGGTGGCAAACCTTGGCACTCCAGCTGTGCCAAAACTACAAATCTCAACATGCATCTGCCTCTGGGAGTTATGTCTGTGGCTGTCAGAGCCTTGCAATGCCTCATGGGACTTGTAGTTCCAAAATAGCTGGAGTGCCAAGGTTCGCCACCACTGGTTTAAGGGTTATTAAACCCTCCGGTGTTTTTGCATATATCTACTGCTACTGTAGCAAGCAGTAGATATATGCAAAAAGTGTAAAAAAAAAAAAAAATGCTTTAAAAGCAGTTTAAACTTACCTGTGTCTTCCCCGCGGGCTCCCTTCCGAAAATGTGAAAATTCTCGGGCAGCCGCAAAGCATCTTGGGGCGAGCACATGCGCAGTTCACATTTTCGGCCGGGAGACGAGGAGAGACACAAGGTAAGTATATTGTCGCGTGCACCCGCATGCAGACACCGTGGGACAGGAAGTGCCAGCAAGGACAGAGGAGTCAGCGATGGCTCGGAGACACGCAGCAGCGCCGGAGGGACAGATGAAAACGACAAGAAAGAAGAGGAAGATCGAATTAAGAGACATCATTTAAGGTTAGTCCTTTAATTAACATTAGGGGGAAGGAAAAATATCTTTGACTTTAATGTCACTTTAAATGGTTTGTTCAAACCCTCTATCTGCTACTTTTGCTGGCCAGCTTGGTCTGTTAAAGGAAGTTGAAAAATAACAGAGTTATTGGCCAGATCGCTAGGTGAAAAAATACAGGAAAAAAGCCTAAAAACAAAACTTATGCAGCCACCCCCATCTAAGAACTGCTAATCTGTAAAATGTTTGCTTTTGGGTTTAAAAATGCTTTAAAGTGGACTGTTACCCTATTTTACTAAAAAAATCACATCAGCATTCAGCTCTGCAGATTTAAAATCACCTTACATTTATCAGTTAAACACATTTGTTTTTGCATTTACTTAAAAATAGTTTATCTACCTCCTGGTCCAGTTCTGACACATATGCTGTAAGTGCCAAAGCGTTGAATCCTGGGAAAAAAATTGCTGGGAAATCTCATCTGTAAGTACATTACAGGAAGTTGGCTTTTGTTAGACGTACAGACGAGGGGTGCCTGCCTCTTCTTCCGGGTCACTGTGAGCTTTTTACTGTTGTCTGTATCCTCATTAGAAAGATTTAATCTCACTTCCTGTCCTTGAGACAACAGGAAGTTGGAGGAAATCTACCCCTAGGAAGGGAAATTCACTCCTGTAAGAATTATCATGGGAAAAAGTTGTCTCCACTGAAGCTTCATCACCAATCCTTGTTTATACGACAACCCAAAAATTTCAAAATACAATTGTCACAGGGACAGAAAGTGAGGTGAAATCTTCTGAACAGGGGCACACACAGCAAAACAAATGTTACAGGGGGTTAACCCTTCCCTATGCTATCCAAAACTTAAAAAAACATTTTTGGCTGGCGTTACACTTAAAATTGTTTACCTGTTCCAACTTACATACAAATTCAACTTAGGAACAAACCTACAGTCCCTATCTTGTTTGTAACCCGGGGACTGCCTGTACATGGAATTAGATATGAACCAGATACACTGCCTACCAACATTTACACTGTCCTGATAAGACTGTGTCTTAGTTTTACCAAACATCTGTACATTGCATCTGACAGGCCCGCTTCAAGCTATGAATATCTAGTGAGGACTTGATTTAGTTAAAGAAAAAGAATCTTCCCCCATTACAGTTAACATAAAGCAACCTTGCAGGGAGCCCAGGGGCTACATCTGCGCTATATAAAAGCACATACAAGCACATATAAACCATAAAAACAAAGGGAAGATGTTTCTTTGTAGATGATGAAGCAGAGTGCTCACCAACTGTGCTTTTTTTGTTCTATTCGAAAGTCTCTTTAAAGAGATGAGAAAAGTTTTATTGTGGCAGAAAAAATATTTTAGACTTCGGCAGAAATTGAGTATTAAGAAAGGAATAACAATATATTTTTATATTAATCTAGTGAGACAAACCTGGGATACTGTAATATGCCACTAATGCAATAAAGAGCGGTGTTTTGTGCCTTACAAGTGACAGCAACAAAAAAACAACCTGCTTCATTTGATCTCTTTCCTTGTCACCTGTCACAGATGATTTTGATCACACTTTGTTGTCATTTCAGTCAGAGAGACTTGGTTTGATACATGAATCAGCAGAGATTAGCAGATATCCCGGTGTGTGAAGCAATATGGTATTCAGACAAAGCATTTGCAGAACATGCAGTTTCATCCAGCGGCCCGTCTTTCATATATAACTCCAAAGTTTTAAAACTACTTATGCTCTTTTCTTACAGGAAGTTATAACAGTATGTGGTACATGCTTATTTCTTTTTTTTTTCCTATTTGGATATTTTACATTACTTCTTTTACTTTTATAAATTATTAATTTTACAGTTAAACATTTAATATGGGATGCTTAAATCACTAAAGTTGGTCCTGTTGGCTCGCAAAACACCTGAACAATGCCTGTATCCAATCAGATTGTTCAGGTATTTTGACAACAAGTGGGGCCGACTAGCAAGGTAGTGAAGCTTGGCCCAGCAGGAGATTTCTCCATCCACACAGCTTAGCGTAGATGGAGGAATCTGTTGCACTTTTCCCATCTGACCATAGAAAACCTGCATTTAATCTATAAGTGTATGGCCAGCTTTATGTTGCAGATCATGCTGGGCCAAGCACTGCCTTTCTCAGACCTCCAGAATACCACCTGCTGGCTGCAATTGGAAAAAATAATCAAATATTCTATCTGTTTATTTGACTAAAAGGAATGCTTTATGATAGACCAAATCAAGAACAATATTCTTGCCTTGCTTAGTGTTATGATTTTCGGGTTAGCAGTGTGCTTTTCCCATAGGCATCTCCTAAACGCTTGGTTAGAATTTCTTAAACTTTAGTCCCTTCTTTAAGTTAGACACCTATTACTACAGCTTTTGATGACAGGTTCACTTTATAGAGGTGTATTTACAAATATAAAAATATTGCATTTGCATACGAATATTCATAAGCTGTCCAGCAAAAGTGGCATGCAGAGCAAAACAGGCTTTTTCAAATGCCCCTCACCTCAGCAGCACATCTATTCTTCATTCCACTGTCATAGTTCTTCCAGTATGAAGAGACATATGACTCTCCATTTTCATGTGTAAGTGCTTGGTGACACAAACATTTTACAGCACACTTCCATATGCACCTTACTTAAAAAACTTGTTATAAATTGATTTGTGTGGTTGCCACAGTGTTTGTCCAGCTTTCTGCATTTGGTGTGGGGACACACTGAGGGCTTAAGCTGCGAGTGTGATGTTCTGGGCTTCTGTTGTGTCCTTGTGCCTTAAAGGAGGGGTGGGCTAGCTCCAGGCATACCTGCTCTTAATTTGTCCATTGCTATATATGCTCCAAGATGGAAGCTCTTAAAGATTGGGACCACACTACACAGAGGGGCCTTGCAAGGTAGTGTGGCTTCCACATATTTTGCAAATGTTGTGCAACTAAAACCTCTGTTTTTAACACAAATTGTTAGACAGTGTAAATATTTTTTTTCTTTGCAGGCTAGTTGGCAAGTGTGCTGGGCAACTTACTTTTAGGGCCCGTTCACAGCTCATCCAGTGCGTTCCAGCACAGTTCTGTGCCCTGAACGAACTTGATCGCATTAACATAGCCTCCTACGTTTTGGGGCGAGAGGTGGTGTGGTGGTGCCATTCATGTCAGTAGTATTTTTTGTGATTGCACCGTACTGGAACGAAGGCCAATGCTGTATCGCACATTCGGGTGGGGGCGAGAGACTGGTCTGTAGTGCCATTGACATGAATGGCACCACCACACCCCCTCCCGCCCAAGAACACCGGAGGCTATGTTCCAGTACGTTCAGGACAAGTAACCAAGCGGGAACGCATTATATATGTGTGGCGAGACTTTTGTGGGTTTGAGTACCACTGGTACTGGAGGTCTGAACATTTTGTTTCTATTTGCAAAACAGTGAACCATTCCCACACATTTCTCTAGAATCATTATACCCACGAGTGGTATTTAATTTTTAGACTCTTAGGATTGTAAATATTTGGACAATACTAATGACATCCAGTAGGGTGAGGGTATTTGGTAGGAGACACATTTGAGACCTCCTTGCCTATTTACACAACGCATTGGATGAGGTGTGAACAGGCCCAAAAAGCTAGTTTACAATTTATTGGTGGAGTTGCCATATTTTTTGTGCTTGCTGACAGTCTCAGCCTTGTCACCTAGGGGTGGGTGGACAGATAGTTATCTGTCATGTGCAAACTCCAGGTAAGGCGATTTGGAGCTTATACAGGAGTTTCTTTTCTCGCTACCTAGTTAAAAGAAGCAGTTGTGGAGGGATTGGTATGTAGGTGCTGCTGGGTAGTGTGGCATCAAAGAGAGCCTATCACTTTCCTTTGCATAGACAAAACACAGGTTCCCATTAAGCCATAATCTAAGCCAACAATGAACAGTATTGACATGTTGCACTGCCACCTTGTGTTTACAGATTTCAATACAGCTACCATATTTTAAAAGATCCCTGCAAAAAGTTACCTAAATGTGCAGATAAAGTTGTAGCATATTTAGTAACAACAGCATAATGCTTGTTTATAAATTAGGACATTAAAATTACTTCAATATCCCAACAGATTTAACATTTGAAGGTGCCTGAGGCCACTTCATTGGTTTTTGTAGATACATACATGCTTTCTGGTGCATGGGGGCTCACTTGTGCATCTTTTCTATTGTCTTGGGCCATAGTCATTGACTCCCTATGAAAACAGTGATGCGTTTATTTTGTTGGGATGTGGTAGCTTGTAAGTTAGAAGTCATATGGCTTGACAGCTCAAGTTTTTTGCATTAGGATCATAGTAGATAAAATAATGGTCTTGCAGTCTTGTTGTATTTACCTTGCATCATTTATTCCTTTTTTTTCCTTCTGACATGGGTAGGTGGTATGAACTATTATTGCAACTTGTTGCTTCTGATCAGCAGAGTGTGGTTCAGTCACCAGATCATAAACAGCGTTGTTATTCATGCCAATAAAAGGTGTGTTCTTGTACTGCAGCATGGCAATGTGTGGATCTTCTCCACTTTGGCAGCAAAATGCACAACAGTTTAAACAGTTAATCCAATCTTACAATCTGCGGATAGTTAGGACCACAAACTGTATGCTGAAAATCATAGGCTTTAGTAACCCACTTCTACAATTCTGTATCTAGAAAAAAAATGCTTTGCATTGCTTAGTGACAGGGGATATCAGGGTACTGAGATCATTTCCTATTGCAATCTACAACTAGAATACTGTTTGCAATGTCTAACATAGAAATATCTCATGCAACCCATTTGCTACTATAGTTGTAAGGGGCCTGTAGATTTCTTTGGGTTAGAAGTACGATTGCAAGTAAAGTGGGAATATCAGCCCCATTTCCTCAATCTCGGCATTTATTTCATGCCAGTAGACTACGTAGACTTTGCCAGTAGACAGTTACGTCCCTTTACGTAACTGTCAATCCAGTTCCCATTAATTTGGGAACAACCAAACTATTTCCTTTACAGATCAAATCATACACAATATGTTACTCTGCCACTGCTGGAGGAAATTAGCACTTTTTTGACCAGCCATTTACAATTACTTTTTTAGTGCTATTAAATGACATTGGTCATAGGGTTTGTGATCTTCCAGTTGCCTCATTTTCTTATTTGAAAGGAGAAAACAAGGCATAATTAAACTTGAGTCACCAAGGCTTCATTGGTAGTGCCTTTATCTTTAAGTAACAGCCTGCTAAAGCCATCAGCAACTGGAATGATTCCACAGCTATTGTCACTCTTATGAAAGTGTTTACAACCAAATACAATGGAATACATCTTTTGTTTTTGAGCTTAGCTGATCTCGCTGTCACTGACTTGCAGTCATAAATGACTGGTTTCTCTTCTTGCTACAGTACCGCACAAGCAGTTGATGCCTCCAAATAAGCCTCTTGTTTGGGAGCATAACCTGATTTGTCCCTTTGTTGACATGTCTATGGTGTGCTACAGCTTTGAACCAATTTATTGCTACCCTTACAATGCTTTATTGCTCCTGCTAAGTAATGGAATGAAAAGCAATTAACTCATGTTTATTGTGTGTCTTTGGTATGTCATGGAATAAAGCAAAAGAAAGAAAAGAATAAATTGTTGCATATGCTATGAATACATTCTAAAATGGCCTGGGCAGATATTTTAGTAACCCGAAAAAAAGATCATTAATAATTGGATCATAGTGCTAATTCAAACTAACCTTTCTGTAAATATTATCACACATCTTCAATCATGTAATTAATCAGCCTATTTAAATGAAGAAAAGCAGTCTTTCTGCTGTTATCATGTGCACCACTCTGAACATGGACCAGTGAAAGCACAAAAGAGAGAGTTGTCTGAGGAGATCAGAAAGAAAGTTATAGACCAGCAAGTCAAAGGTAAAAGCCATGAGCACATCTCCAAGCCACTTGATGTTCCTGTGATTAGAGTTGCAAATATTATTAAGACGTTTAAGGTCCATGGGAGTGTAGCCAACCTCCCTGGATGTGGCCACAAAAGGAGAATTGAACAGAAAGATAGTGGGAATGGTAGACAAAGATCCAAGAAAAACTTCCAAAGAGATATAAGTTGAACTCCAAGGTTTCTGAACTCCAGGTTGAACTGGTTCAGATCCCAGGAAGGTTTTTAGTCAATGGAAGCATATTCTCCTGGCATCTAAAGTGTTTGCTAGTTCCTGACTTGGTCAAGTTGGCTCTTAAATTCTACTTGCAATTAAATCTGTACTTAAAGAAATTGCTGGCCCC